>NW_026705676.1:0-300000 GCF_029867415.1 Vicia villosa | reverse complement strand
CTGGTAATTCATTTGTTATTTTGTTGCTTTATGTGGATGATATTCTCATAGCAAGCAATAGTGTCGAAGATGTGATGAGGGTGAAGGCTGAACTCAATAAGGAGTTCGATATGAAGGATCTGGGAGCTGCTTCTAGGATTCTTGGAATTGACATTCAAAGAGATAGAAAGAAGTCGAAGTTATGCCTATCTCAAGAGGCATATCTACGGAAGATTCTTGAAAAGTTTGGTATGTCGAATTCGAAGCCAGTTGTGACTCCAACAAACCCTCAATTCAAGCTGAGTATTGATCAGTGTCCCAGTACTGATGTGGAAAGAGCCTATATGAATAGCATCCCATATGCTAATATAGTTGGTTCTTTGATGTATGCTATGGTTTGTACTAGACCCGACATAGCATACGCAGTAAGTCTTGTAAGCAGGTACATGGCGAATCCTGGAAAGGCTCACTGGCAAGCATTGAAGTGGATTTTAAGGTACATAAATGGGTCTCTGAATAGAGTCCTAATTTATGGTGGAGCCTTGGGTGAAGATGGTAAAGTAGTAATCGAAGGATATGTCGACTCTGATTATGCAGGTTGTATGGATTCCAGGAAATCTATTTCTGGATATGTTTTCACTATGTTTGGCACAGCAATTAGTTGGAAAGCAACACTTCAGAAGGTTGTTGCTCTATCAACCACTGAAGCGGAGTACATTGCATTAACTGAAGCTGTGAAAGAAGCATTGTGGCTTGAAGGTTTTGCGAAGGAGCTGAAACTTCAAGGTCGAGGTATCACTATTAAATGTGATAGTCAAAGTGCAATACACCTGTCGAAGAATTCAGCCTATCATGAGCGAACTAAGCACATTGATGTGAGGCTGCATTTCGTCAGAGGAGTAATCGAGCGTGGAGAAGTCCAAGTGCTGAAGGTTTCGACTGAAGACAATGCTGCTGATATGATCACCAAGACATTGTCGAGTTGCAAGTTTTTCCACTGTATGCAGTTGATAAAGCTGCATGAAGAAAGCTAGTTTGTTCCCTTGATGTTGTAGAGTTAGATCCAAGGTGGAGATTTGTGAGATTTTGGATCGAACTCTAGTATGGCCGAAGGGTAGCTTCTTGGTTCGACAGGGTTAAGCATGAAGTCGAAGGTTGTTCACATGCTTGTGTCGAAGATGCTAGGGTTGTTAGCATGTTAAATTAGGTTTTAGTGTTTAAACCCCAATTTGTTAAGTTAGCTTGTTTATTAAGTTGACTTGTATAATGGGCCTTGTGGAAAAAGCCCATTAGTTAGTATGTTAGGTTTTATTATAAATAGCATACTAGTCTCTCATCATTGCTAAGCTGCAAATCCTAATTTAGGGTGAGAGAGGTTATTTGTTATTCTTGTAAACTTGTAATCTTGTTTTAAGAGAAAGTAAAAGAATAGCAGTTATAACCAATTCTTGTGTTCTTATTCTCTTCCCTAATTCCCTATTATACTTTGTTATTGGTATCGTTTTTCACAACAATATAAGACACATTCCTTTAAAAAAAAAAAAAACAACGTAAGAATGTACATGATGCATCTAATTCAAGATATTTTTTAATATATCTACTTCCTTTTTTATCTTCTATCCCAAAACAATATATTTCAATCAAGGTTCTTTTTCTGAAATAATACATAATATCATCAAAATTTGTTAAATCTCAATTTAGATGTTTTATTCACAATACCTATAATCAATGATAGTTCCTCAAAGATCTTGATTATCAACATTATGTGAACCAAACACCATGTCGATTTCAAGACAAGTATAAACCGAAGAAAAAGAAAGCCAATCCTTATGTAAACAACTTCAAAATTTAGAGAAAATTCATTAAACAAAGAAAATTTCTTTATAGACCTCCCAACCTTCTAGGTCACCTCTGGTGAAAAATCCAAACTACTCCTGACTTCGGAGATGCATTTCCGAAATGCAAGAAAAATGTGTTTTTAGAGATGCATCTCCGAAAGAGCATTTTTTTTTTTAAAATTGTCTTATTTCGAAAGTTCATTTCCGAAAACAGCATTTCGGAAGTTCATTTCCCAAATACTGCGCGTTTTGCAGATTAAGCAAAACAGCCCCCTCCCCCAATTCATTTACCCTAAATCAACTTCAAACTCAACCGCAAAGAGATTTTTCTGCAAACCACTTCCAAGGCTACATTATATTCCACATCTAGTTGCTCTACTACATTCAAAAGCCCTCCAATCTATTCAATCGGTAAGCATTTTGATTTTAAGATCTATGATTAAAATTTATATTAGGGTGTTTACAAATAGCAAAAAAAGTATTAGGTTAGGTTTGTACTGATATTTAAGATGTTTAGAATGTGTAAACATAGGTTTGAAGTTTGATTTTGGGGTCTGCACTGGAAGTTGCAGAAAACTTCTGCGCATGGGTGTTTCGGAAGTTCATTTCTGAAAACACCTTCATTCCCAGTTTCGGAAATGAACTTCCGAATTGTATCAGAAGTACAACTTTTTTTAGTTCTTTATGTTGTCTCGCGTATTAATCGATTTCAATTGTTTTCAGGAACATTTCAGACAACCTAGCACGCATCAGACAGGGTAGAGAGACCCAGACTGCGTCGGTTAGACGCGAGCGGGCGACAGCGCAGCTGGCATCGACACAGGGACGGGGGCATGGCCGGGGACGATGTGTGCGATTTCCCGTGGAGATGGACGAGGGTACCTCTACATCTGGATCGAGGAGTCGTTTGGCTCAGGTATCTTCTTCCCGCCAGCGAGAGGAGGAGGAGGAGGAGGAGGGGCAGCGTCATACCACGAGGCGGAGGAGGTACCGGATGTTGACCCTCCACTCGGGGAGGAGGATGAGCAGGAGGAAGGCTTCGCAGGAGGGCCCAGTGACACTTCAGTGCTTCTTACCTACCGCGATCACGTCGCTCGGCTTATCTGGGAGGGAGAGGTATTTTTTATAATTTGCCCGACTACATTATTTAACCGTTTATAATTTAGACGTTTATTCAATATTTTATTAACCGGTCTATTTAACCGGTCTATTTAACATACTTTTTTATTTGTTTTTTTGTAACAGGAGAGAGAGCCGTTGAAAATGGTGAATCACGCCCGGAAGATTTTTAATCTGTTTAAACCGAGGCAGTCATAAATGGATCGAGGTGTCGTTCATCAGGGCGGTCCAGAGGCAGTCGCCGTGATGGAGATGATTGTCACTGATGCGGGTCGTGCGGCGGCATACATGCGTCAGAGGAGGTCCCAGGGAGAGAGGGTTAGGCATACCCAGTAGTGGTCGGGTTAATTTTTTTTTCCAGATTGTATCTTTCGTACACTATCATTATTTGGATTTAGATCGGATCGGTTTGTATATATTACTATTCTTATCATATTAGTAAATTAGTATTTTCTGTTTATATATCGCTTATTTTATTTGACGTCTTCCTTTAATTAAAAATACGAGGCTGTTTCCAAAAACATAAAAAAAAACACAGTTTCTGCATAATTTGGAAGTTCATTTCCGAAACCCCCCAAAATCTGAAAAAGGTGTTTTCTGAAGTGCATCTCCGAAAACAACCCCCATTTTGTGTTTTCGGAGTTGAACTTCCGAAGTCTGAAAAAATTTTAAAAAAAAATACTTCGTGTTCTCCTCACAACCACACCATCTTGACCACCCCACAAGAAAAGAAAAAGTGCTTCGTGTTCTCCTCACAATTGCCACAAAGAATACAATTTAAGCTATCCACGGGAATAGACGTACCTCTTATCAACAAGAGATCTATAGTAGGGAGTCTATTTCGGAAAAGTCTCTAACCAAACGCTTTCACTTTATATGGAACCTCTGATTTCCAAAGTAACCCAAACGCCTCATGAATTTTGTCATAAGGACCATAAGGTGTCCGAGCCCGCATAAAGTATTCGTAACACGAAGCTACCGAAAAGCTCGATTCAGTATCCGCCTTTCCCATCCACACCACGGAATCCCTACCTTCCTTCAAACCCTCGAATTCCACCAACCGGCCCTTTAGAATGCTATACATACTATCGGATTTGTCTTCCCCCGACAACCCTTCTTTCACACCTAAATCCCCCCACTTCCATCTTCCCTCCTCCCAACCTCCCACGGCCGCCACCGAGACCTTTTTCAAGCACGACTTATCAAAGATTACCGGAAATTCCTCTTTAAGGGGTCTCCCTTCCAACCAAGAGGATTCCCAAAACGGAGTGGAAAAACCATTATGCACATTAAATCTACACTTGTCAACAATGGGATCGTTAAAGGAAAAGGAACCAACCTTTAACAAATCCTTCCACCAAAAGCAACAAGTAGGAGAAACTTTACTACCTCTACCGTCTCCAAAGATATTAGAGGTTAAGTCACCGTACCTAGATTTCAAAACATTATACCATAAAGAATTACTCCCTTCAAGAATTCTCCATCTCAATTTACAAAGAAGAGCAAAATTAAACAAGTTGATATTTTTCACGCCTAACCCTCCATCCTCAAAAGGAAAATTAACATCGCTCCACTTCACCCAATGTATTTTCCTCTTTTCCTCCACACCCCCCCAAAGAAATTTATTTTAGATGCTAGTAAATTTCTTCACCACACTTGGCGGAACGTTGTAGAAAGACGTTGTGAAAATAGCTAAGGCGCTAATCACGGATTTCAAAAAAGTAATTCTTCCTCCTAAGTTCAAGAAACGGTTTGTCCAACCTTCCAATCTTTTCTTCATTTTAGCCACAAGAGGATTCCATGTAGATTCCTTCCTCGGATTACTACCAATCGGAATACCAAGAAAATAAAAGCTACTCTCCTCTCTCTTACAAGAAAGAAAGTGAGACACCGCATCCAAAAAGTGATTGTTAGAATTAATCCCAATTAATTTACTTTTATGGAAATTAATGCCTAGCCCCGAAACAATTTCGAAAGCCCTAAGTACCGCTTTCATAGCACGAACATGTTTCCAATTCCCCTCTCCCACAATCAACGTATCATCCGCAAATTGAAGGATGTCAATACTACAAGAATCTCTTATAGTGAATTTTTGGAATTCTCCCACATGGATAGATTGTTTCACAAGACCCGTTAATCCTTCCGCCACTAACACAAAAAGGAAAGGATAAAGAGGGTCCCCTTGCCTTAACTCCTTATGAATAAAGAACTCCTTCGTGGGACTCCTGTTCACAAGCACCGACATCTTACTATTAAAAATCAACAACTCCATCCACTTCATCCATTTAGCATCGAACCCCATACTTTTAAGCATGTACCTAAAAAAATCTACAATTAACTTTATCGTAAGCCTTCTCAAAATCAACTTTGAAAAGAAGGCAGTTTTTCCCTCTTTTCTAGCATAATCAACCACCTCATTCGCCACTAGAACACCATCCAACCATTGTCTTCTGGAAACAAAAGCACTTTGAGAATTAGAAATGATTGAATTAAGCACCCCCTTTAATCTACCCGCCAAAAGTTTTGCAACCGCCTTGTACAAGCATCCCACTAAACAAATAGGTCTATACTCATCCAAACTCAAAGGATTTTTGCACTTGGAATAAGAGTAAGAAATGAAGAACACACCGCCCTGGAAATGGAATTTCCTTCGAAAAAAGAATTGAAGAAGTTAAATAAATCAACTTTAATAATATGCCAACACTTCTTTATAAATAAAAAAGAATACCCATCCGGACCCGGACTTTTCTCCCCACCACAATTCCACACCGCCTCTTTAATCTCACTTTTAAGCGAATTCAAGGTGCTTTTCGTGTAATTTTGTTTGTACTTAATTTTTCATATTTTTCCAGTACTACACAAACCACAGTTAAGTCGCTATTTTTCATATTTTCCCACATCGCACAGACCAAAATTAGGTCGCTATTTTTCATATTTTCCCACATCACAAAGATTGTACCAAATAGCTAGGATATATATATATATATATATATATATATATGTATATATATATATATATATATATATATATATATATATATATATATATATATATATATATATATATATGTGTGTGTGTGTGTGTGTAGTCTTCAAAATGAACAATTGATTTACAAAAGTATTAATCTAGGATACACACAAGTGTACAAAACAAGTGAAACCATACAAAAATATCCAACCGTTTATAAGTCCTTCCGCGCACTTGAAAGTCAACTTCTAAGTGTTTTTCTATCCTTCAATTGGCATCAGAGCGCCGGTTCTAGGTGCAAATACTTAACCGTGTTAGACAAAAGATTCAGGGAGAAAAACACAAAGTCAATATGGTTGCAAGTACTTAACCGTGTTGACAAAAGATTTAGGGAGAAAAATACAAAGAAGTTGTTCATACTTGCATTCTGTCCACACTATGGCGAAATCTCTAGAAGTTTCTTCCAACTCTGTCATTAAGCTCTTCACAATTTACTCGTCACAAAAGTTTCACAGAATTTGTTTATCAGATTTTGTCATTACGCGATGCCTCAGCCTCACTATACGCTATTAATCTTCACTCTCCCATTTTCATGAAGCGTCGTGTATCTGAAAGGATTTTAAATTATGATGTTTCACACCATGTCCAACAATTAGATATCCATGTCCAGTGTAATATTCAACTCTTTCCATCTTGCTTTTTATCACGCCACACCTCCCTAGAGTTTCAAGGCGGAGCCAATCCTTTTTCTGCATTTCTCAAGTTGAGTACTTTAGAGATTTCTCATTTTGAAATTCAAGGAGAACAAATTATATGCATATCAAGTAGCACCCTTCTCAACTTAACAATACAATCATATTCTTAACGGGGCACCATCCAACTATCTACTCCAAATCTTTGTACTTTTTCTTTTATCTACATTCCTATTCATATATTACCTGAAAACTATCTTAACTCTGTCGAACTTGTAGACATTCAGGAGGATCTATAAGTGCATGGTATATTACCTGTAATCTTGTATAAAATCACTTAACCCTTAATAATGTTTCAAATATATTAATTGGTTAGTCTTTTAATATATGAATCTAATTCTAAATTTTCATGATTCATTGGGGAGATTCTCTCCTTACATACTGATTAATTAATAGTTGAGTTTCCTTCTATATATAAATGTCATTTGTAATTTTTTAAGATACTATTTGTTATTTTTAATGATTTTTTATTTGATTACTATTGTGTACTTAACTCATAATCTTACGTTAGTATCATATTAGTAAATTAGTATTTTCTGTTTATATATCGCTTATTTTATTTGCCGTCTTCCTTTAATTAAAAATACAAGGTTGTTTCCAAAAACATAAAAAAACACAGTTTCTGCATAATTCAGAAGTTCATTTTCGAAACCCCCGAAAATCTGAAAAAGGTGTTTTCTGAAGTGCATCTCCGAAAACACCCCCCATTTTGTGTTTTCGGAGTTGAACTTCCGAAGTCTGAGATAATTAAAAAAAAAAACTTCGGAAGTTCATTTCCGAAGCAGGGGTAAACTGGGGTTTTCGCTGGGGGTGACCCCCATAGGGAGGTCGGTAAAGAAAAAATCTTAAACAAAAGATAAGAAAAGGAAATTAAAACAAGTAAAGAAAATCTACTACCAATTATGTCACCAACCTATAACATATAAGGTCATTTTCGAAAATTCTAATTCAATCTAATCCAACATGTGATTCAAGATTCATCAAGAATCGTTTTTCATAACTTCAGAGTTAAAGTTTTCTTCAACTAACAATCTAGTATGAACTAAAAGTTAATTCATTCTAGTCATACATACATACATGTTAGAATCAATATACAAGTTATTTCCCTAACTAAGGCATTTGTAGTTATGATAATAACATATAACTAAAGAGACCAAGAAAAACACAATAAGAGAAGCCATAAATCAAAGAAAATTAAATATTTTTCAAAAGTAGAATACGCATTTCAGCTTTGCAATAAAAAACCTCTAACGGAATTGAGTTTTGAAGCAAAAAGTCAACTACTCCATCAGATATTATGAACATGCGCTACTTTGTCATCTATCAATATGGTTGGAAGAGGAGATTTTATTTTAAAAGAGAAACTTCGTCTTTTAAAAGAGAAACTTAAGAAGTGGGATAAGGAAGTGTTCGGGAAGATAGACATGGAAATAGAGGAAGGTGTCCGAGAGATCAATATCGCCGATTCAAGGTTAGATCACTTATTCGATCTTTCTTTTTTCGATGCGAATATTGCTCTTAGAAAGGAAGCGTCTGGTAAAATGTGGAGGAATTTGAGGATAAAAGAGAATATGCTTTTACAAAAGTCTAAATTGAAGTGGATGAAAGATGGGGATTCGAATAGCGGTTTTCCATAAAGTTATGGGGGATAGAAGAAGGCGGAATCATATTGGACCTATTCTAACATCGGGTCATGTGGTGGAATCGGTTGAAGAGGTGAGGGAAGCGGTTTATAATCATTTCGGTAACAAATTCATTGAATCGGAGTAGAATAGACCGTTGTTGGATGGAATTCCTTTTTAGACGATTAGTAGGGAGGAAGCGGAGAGTCTTGAAAAACCTTTTCTAGAGGAAGAAATTAAAGCGGCGGTATGGGAGTGTGGTGGCATGAAGAGTCCGGGGCCGGATGGGTACTCTTTCCTTTTTTTCAAGAAGTTTTGGCATATCATTAAAAAGGATTTCATTATTTTCTTTAATTATTTCTTTGGCGGTTCTTTTATCTCTAAGGCGATTACGTCGTCTTTCTTGACTTTAATTCCAAAGTCATACAATCCCATATGTTTGGATGATTACCGTCCCATTTGTTTGGTGGGGTGTTTATACAAGGTGGCGGAAAAGCTTTTGGCGGAAAGGCTTAGAGGTGTTCTTAATTCCATAGTTTCTTCTAACCAAAGTGCTTTTGTCCCCGGTAGGCAATTGTTGGATGGGGTTTTAGTAGCGAACGAGGTAGTGAATTTTGCTAGAAAGGAAGGGAGCAATTGCATTCTATTCAAGGTGGATTTTGAAAAAGCTTATGATAAGGTTAGTTGGAACTTCTTACGTTACATTTTGACTCAGATGGGGTTTGGTGTTAAGTGGAGGCGGTGGATGGAGTTATTGGTGTTTTCTAGTAATATGTCGATTTTGGTTAACGGTAGCCCTACCAAAGAATTCAAGGTCACTAGAGGTTTAAGGCATGAAGATCCTCTTTCTCCTTTCCTTTTTGTGTTAGTGGCGGAATGTCTTACGGGTCTTGTTAAAAAATCGATTGAATTGGGAGAATTCCAACCTTTTGTCATTAGAGAGTCTTGCAAGGTAGATATTCTACAATTTGCGGATGACACCCTTATCGCGGGGAATGGTAATTGGAAACATGTTTGGGCGATAAGAGCGGTTCTTCGGGCTTTTGAACTTGTTTCGGGTCTTGGCATTCATTACCACAAAAGTAAGTTAATAGGTATTAACTGCAATTCTCGTTTTTTGGAGGCGGCATCCTACTTCCTATCGTGTAAATTGGAAGATAGCAATTTTCACTTTTTAGGGATGCCTATTGATTTCAATCCAAGGAAGGAAACAATGTGGAAGCCCCTTTTAGAGAAAATGAAGAAAACTTAATCAGTTGATTTTATATTTGCTTAATCAGTTGAATTATAAAATAAATATTTGCTTATATCTACTTATTAAAAAAAAGTTGATTATTTATTTATTACATGCTAAAAATGAAAAATAAAAAAGTGAAAGACTTTGTAAAGGCAAATTTAAGCACAAAAATAATATTGTTTGTTCTTATTTTTGTATAAAAAAAATGGAAACTACGTTAGACTATTTTATTTTAAAAATTTTAATAAAAAATCAAATTGGCCCCAAAAGTAAAACTATCACAGTCTTTTAACTATTAAAATCAATTATATTGTGTTAAAATCCAATTGCAATCAACTATTTTCGTTTAGTTATATTTTAGAGGCTAAATAATCGAATACAAAAAGTTTTAAAAGAATTTTAGTTGATTTTCATATTTAGAGATTAAACTAAGAAAAATAATAATATAAAGACTAAACTGATTATTCATTCTTAAAGATTTTGTAAAAAACTAAAATAAATGATTTAACATTAAAATTCTTAACGAAACTTAAGAATTGCAAAATTCTCGCTTATTGTTGAAAGATATTTGCTGAATCATCTTTAAACGAATCCTATTCTAGCGGTAAACCCTAGTAGGGTTTTGCACAGTTATTTGTTTATTCATCACGTCGGTTATTTTTTATTTGCAGTAGAAATCCTTCTCTCGTTAGAAAATTCCGAGAGAATGAAAACAAGGAGACGGAATTACAATGCCGACGAAAATCGAGACAGACTCAGTGATTTACCTGATTGTGTTTTAATTCACATATTGTCCACTTTGAACACCAAACAAACCGTTCAAACTTGCATCTTCTCCACAAGATGGAAGAATCTCTGGAAGCTTCTTCCTGTTCTTTCCTTGGATTGTGTTTCCTTCAACACTCTCACGAGTTTCAATAAACTTGTGTCTCGAGTTTTGTCTCTTCGCGATGACAAAACAGCTCTGCACGTCCTCAAATTTTATAGTAAGGGTCATACGATTACGAACCATCGCCTGCTCAAAAGGGTTATAAGATATGCATTTTCCCACAATGTCAAGATATTAGAGATAGTGATGGGTTATTGTCGTAAATGCCCTCCACTTTTCTACTGTTCTTCTCATACATTAACATCTCTCACAATTACTTCCAGTATGGATGGTTTGAGAGAATTTCCAAATTTTCTTAATTTTCCAGCATTAACTAACCTCTGTTTACGGTACTTTGCCTTTGGCAGCAGTGGTGATAAAGGCTATGTTGATCCCTTTTCGACATTTAAATGTTTGAATACTTTGATCATTGATTATTGTAATGTTGATGATGAAGATAACCTCTCCATATCAAGTGTCACTCTTGTTAATCTATTGAAGTTGCTACAAATTTCTAGAGTATTCTTAAATATAATATGTATGAAAATATAGAACATCCTAGAACTATAAGTTGTATAAATATGGTAGATCAATCTAGAACTATAAGTATATAAAAATAATAGAAGAACCTAGAACTATCATGATACTAAACTATCATGAAAAATCTAGAAAGAACTAATATAGTGGAGAAACATTCACCACCATTGAGAGGTTGGTGATTTGAGCCTATAAATAGGCACTTGCTATCTTGTAATTCATCATCCAAGAAATCAATGACATAGCCTTCTTTCTAAACAACTCTCTAAAACTATCTTTTATCAACTATCAACTAATCAACTACTAACAGTGGCATCAGAGCTACGTTCGGTCATACATTGGGCGTAGTTATATTACCTACCTAACATTCCAAATTCCTCCCAACTACTTCAAAAATTTCCTTAATTTGTGATATTAACCCACTTCAAAAACAATTTCTAAGCTATGGATAACACCACTCAATCATCATCTATTTCTGTCCCTATTTTCAATGGTGAAAATTATGATTTCTGGCGTGTTAAAATGGAAACATATTTTTCATCTCAAGATTTATGGGACATAGTAGAAGAAGGCTTCACTGTTCCCGCGGATACTTCAACTCTTAATGCAACTCAAGAAAAGGAGTTGAAGAAAAATAAACAGAAAAATTCAAAGGCGTTGTTTACCTTGCAACAAGCCGTGACTGATGCAATTTTTCCAAGAATTATGGGAGCTAAGACTGCCAAAGATGCGTGGAACACATTGAAGGAGGAGTTTCAAGGAAGTGATAAGGTACGTGCTGTTAAACTTCAATCTCGAAGAAGAGATTTTGAACTATTGAAGATGAAGGATTTTGAGACAGTTAAAGATTACTATTCTAAAGTCAAAGAAATAGTTAATCAAATGAGAGCTTTTGGGGATGATATTCTTGACAAAAAAATTGTTGAGAAGATTCTAATTACTATGCCCCCAAAGTTTGACCCAATTGTGACAACGATTGAGGAAACCAAAGATTTGTCCACTCTATCAGTGACAGAACTGATGGGCTCTCTTGAAGCATATGAGCAAAGACTGAATAGGCATAAAGAAGATACGCTTGAAAATGCCTTCCAATCAAAGCTCAAATTTCGGCCCCAAAGCAAAGAAGATGAAGGAAAAAAGAGTTATGGAGAAACTTCCAGAAGAAGAGAAGCTTCTAGAAATTTCTTTAAGAACAAGCCAGATAAAAATCCTCCATGCAATATATGCAAAAGACCAGGCCACGCAGAGAAAAATTGTTGTTACCGTAATATGCCACAATGCAACCATTGCAAGAGGTTCGGGCACATAGAGAAAAATTGTCGCAACAAAGATAGGCATCAAGCTAATATCGCAGAGGAGCATGATCAAGAACAATGTATGTTCTATGCCACTCAAGACTCAATGAATGAAAAAGGAGGAAGTTGGTACTTGGATAGTGGATGTAGCAATCACATGGCCAAGGATGAGACTATTTTCAAAAGCATTGACGAGTCTGTCAAAGTGAAAGTCCGACTGGGAAATGGTAGTGTGGTTGAATCAAAAGGCAAAGGTACTGTCATGGTGGAGACATATAAAGGTACGCGACTCATCCATGATGTCTTACTAGTTCCCAGCCTTAAAGAAAATCTTCTAAGCATTGGTCAAATGATGGAGAGAGGCTATACGCTTCACTTTGAAGGAGGTGTATGCAAAATATTAGACAACAAAAATAAAAGGGCTGAGATTGCCCAAGTGAAGATGAATAAGAGCAATAGAAGTTTCCCGCTAAATTTAAAATATGCAACTAACATTGCCTAAATAAGAAAATAATGCATTGTTCATATCCATGAAATCATTATACATTAACTAATAGTAAGAAATATGAAAGATTATCATGGTTAGAAATTATATCTACTCTCATTTATATATGTAAAATACGAGTTGTGCATTCATCTCACTTACGTTTTCGCTAAAAAAGTATTTTTTTTTGAAAAAGCAAAAGTATATTAAAGTAATATCTCAGCACAAGTAATAAAGTCAAACTTTAAACAAGAAACTAATTCATGATTATTCTGTTAATTTAAAGATAATCACAATATTAATCATGAATAAGGGATTCAAAAGATTAAATCTTTTATCATTCCATCATTCTTGATTGTCAATAACCTAATCTTGTGATTCATTTGGACTTGCTTTTCCAATCATTTATGCCATTCTTCGACTAACAACTTGAACAAACATACACAAATCATTTCAATTTTTTAAACAAGTATTCATACAAATCATTCAAAACTTTTAAAATATTCACAGGTGTTTTGAAGTGTAGGCTCAATTTTAATCTCTTTTGCATTCCATCCCCTGTTGAGAATCATAACATGTCCTAAAGACATAAAAAATAAGGTTCGTTTTGCGGACATCCTTGCTAAGCTAAGAAATTCTCAGTATGTGAGTTTCTAGCAGAAAAATTCTCTTAGCGCACAACATAGCTCGCTTGGCAAATTTCCCGCAACTTTAATCAATACATGTTGTACTTGTTCATAATCAACAGACATTCATAGAAAAAATAAAAATCCATTCAACAATAATGACGTCCCAACAGATACTTTGATGTTTGAAAACTTAGACATGCTCATGTACTAAATACAAAATGATCAACATCTCTAAATTCCTCTTGTCCATGGCATTATTAGTAAAATATTTAAAGCACACATAAATTATTGAAAAACTACTAATATTAAACAACGAAACAATGAAACTAAAGTAAATAAAGATTCACATTAACGGTGGTCAAGTTATGACAGCAGTTTAGTCATCATCCTCTTCTTTTCCACCATTTTCTCGCATTCTTCTTCCTATTCATCTCCACTTTCTTCCTCGTCTTCTTTAGCCTCAGCATCACCTTCACCTACCACATCCCAATTTTTTTGGATGAAGTCGTATATCCATATACTTTTGCCAATAGAAAGGCTTGATTAGAATCTTGGATACAACCCTTACTAAAACTTTTAGATATAAAACTAGATAGAATTCATCACACAGGTTAAACAAATAAAGAGATAAAGGATTTCCATGTATAATACCAAAACCAATAGTTGGGTACATGAAGGACATAATAACAAATAAAATTGAGAACCACCATAGCTTATCAATTTTAAGAATATGTGAGAGAAATATTTCAACCATTCCAAATTTAACCATGTAATATGACATGATTTATTGACATTCCCTCACCTTCTATGTAAATAATTGCATGTTTTAATTGTCATTATAAATAAATTAAACATAAAACATCAATCACATAAAACACATATTAACATATCTTTACATTTTCAATTAAAATTTATTTTATTACTTAACCATACTCACATTTTACTTACGGAAGCATACAGAGTCTATCTAATGGCAACATCAAAACGATTAGTATATTTAAAAAAAAACCTTCACTTTAGAGCCACTAAATATTCCTCGACAACATTAGTGTAAAGTGTAATTCTAGTTCTTATTAAGATAAGAAATGAAAAGAATTAAATTAGTGTTGTCATGGAACATCTTGGAGGCTTTAAGTTAAGGTTCTTAAAAATTTTAAATATGTTAGTCGTTCAGGTGCTGCCATTGAATCAACTTTAAATGCTTCTATAAGCATCAATATAGTTACTTAATAAAATAATATATAATTAAAAAGTTATTGTTGTTAATATGAGTCATATGTAAATTGATCTTTTAATGTTTAATTTACTTAGCAAGGCAATTAAAAGAAGTAATTGTTTAATTAGCAGTGTAGAAATTGTAAATGATCCATGTCATATCAAAGAAATACTTTACACGATTTCATTTGGTGTGGTGGGAATTTTTCTATACCAAATTCCTAAATTTGATAAGCACTGGTAGTTCTCAACCTTAATGGCTAGTATGTCATTCACATATTCAACTATTTATCTTGATGTAAGACAGAGATATCCTCTCCCTCCTTAGTTATTTATTCTAGATACAACTCTTACTTCAACTCTTTTATGATAATAGTAATATTTACCGCAACTTCTTTTTTTAGAATAAAATTTTATAACAGGTGCTCATAATAAAAACACGGCAGCAAATGGCTTTTTATTAGCTTAGTCAATCCATTCTTTTTGTCGAATTGTTAATCTCTCTATCCAATGGTTATCCTATGTTGAGTTGAGGTAATCTAATAAGATCCTATGCCAGAAAAAAAAATTATTTGTAAAATTTAAAATGGTATAAGTACTTACATTATTGTTTTACAAATGTCTAGAAAAATAATATTAAATTGTGATTGATTAAAAAAATAAGAAATTTAAACACTTTGAATTAAATATAAAGATTATATCTCATATAATGACATTGCATACTTGATTTAAATGGATAACACCAAGAAATAAAGTCAAAGGATAAAATTTAGAGAGAGATGTGACATACTTTTTGATCACTTGAATGTCTTTAAATAACAAGTTGATACTTGTTTCTTCTACATATTTTTATAGTCTCTCCTCCACTCTCTTTTTCAACTCTTTTTCAATGGTCCTCAAGTTTTTTCCATAGGAGAAATTGTCACTTTGGAATCCTCTTATTAAGATAGGAACAAAGAAATGATCATATATATTAATAGTGAAGGATACTTGCATAAACAAACAATATAAATATTCTATAGTAACATGGCAGGGTTAGTTTTTGATAACAAAGTAGATAAAAAAGGAAATCAATACTAAACATATTCCTAATGCTCAACAATAACAAGCATTGCAATAAATTAACCATAAATTATTTAGTTGTTACATAACAAGCATTATCAATAAATTATCCATATTGTTGTTAATATGAGTCATATGTAAGATCAACTCAAAATTCTTCTAATTTATTTTAATATAATTAAATATAAACACAAAGTGAGGATTATAATATTCAAAATAAATTAATTCTTATTCATCCCTTTCATGTAATATACAGTGATGCATTTCTCAAATATACAGTGATGCATTTTAAATAGCTGTAGGGCCATTTTAAGAATAGTAACAGAAACATTCAAAGAAATGAACATGTTATATATCATATCTAAGAGGATAACCAGGTTGAAAATATACCATTGAATTGGGTTCTCAAAACTCATCTAAAGCAACATAGGTGTTTTTCACATCAACAATCACATCCAACGACTCAAGCTTCTGCAAATGTATTATGGACCAGTTATAATCTTAGAATCAATTTACAGCATAATTGAACTAAAGCCTCTGCAAATGTATCCAGCGATTGAAGCATCATTATATTGAATATCCAATTGTGCAATTGATATTTTAGAATTCAAGCTTTCACTGTTCTTATATTGATGGCCATAATGAACGAATTAAGTAATTAACTTTGGTTGAGAGAGAAGCTAGGGTTTCTTGTGGGCGATAGCGAGTTGGACAACAGTTTCTTGTCATGGAACGAGTTTTCAGGGAATGAAGGAACGAGTTTTCAGGGAATGAAGGAACAACAATTAGCATTAATATTTTATAAAAATAAGAAAAACTTACTGTAAAAAAAATATTAATAAGAAAAACTTTGTCTAGGTGTTGTAATGTTTAACTTAAATTATTTTTTTTAAGAATAAAAAAGTTTATATAACAAAAATTAAAATTATTTTATTTAGAAAAATTAATTTTTATTTTTTTAATGAAATTTTAGTTGTTTGAAAGTAAAAAATATTCGTATCTCTATCTTTTTAATTTATATAAACGTAGGTTAAAGTTAAAAAAAAAAAAAAGAAAAATTATAAATGGGTTGACATTTTACTCAAGAAAATATTCTACTATGTTTTGATGTACGAGGGAGGAAAACCTATCAGTAAAGTTGATAGATTTATGATTAGGATGAAAAAGACCTAAAAAGCAACAAAAAGATCTATATTATCATAAAAAAATCGATGAAAAAAAGACTATGATTTCGAAAAAAATTGTTAACCGTTTGATCAAAATGGCGGAGGGTGGAAGCTTTCTTATTGGGAGGTCGAAGGAATACTATGGGGATCACATGGAAGAATCTGATATTCAAAGAAACAATGGGAGGCAATGGGAATTTGTGAACCGAGACGTGGGAGATAAATTATGGGCGACCATTGTTGCTTTGGGTGTTGTTGACGTGGAGGGGCAGAACAAGTTAGTGAGTAGGATTGTAGACTTGGAAAAAGGGAGCGAAACCGAAGAGGAAGGAAGGAAGGTGTTACATAATGTTTATCAATGATTATCAGATCATTAAACATTAGAGGGGAAGTGAACGCATTCAAAAGAAGGAGAATTAGTTCCATCATTACTACAGGTAAAGAGGATATCTTTCTTATTCAAGAAACGAAGGTGAGTAGTATGAATGAGATTATTGCTAATAGTTTTTGGAAATCTATGAATATCGGTTTCTCTTTCTCGAATTCGGTAGGAAGATCGGGTGGTTTGATTACCTTGTGGAAGAATGATAGTATGTCGGTGTTGAATAGTGTTAAAGGCGATGGCTTATTGGGAATCAAAGTGAAATGGAAGGATAATCTTTATTATGTGGTAAATGTTTATTCTTCGTACAATATTTATAAGAAGAGATCTATGTGGGAAGAGTTAATTGAGTTGAAGAAGATTTTCGTAGATGGTGAATGGATCTTGGGTGGTGATTTCAACGCTATCAACAATTGTGGAGAGAGGAGAGGTAGGGGGTTTTAGTTAATAAGAAAGACGCGGAGTTATTTTCGGAATTTATTATCAAGAGCGATTTGGTGGACGTTCCTTGTAAAGGAAAAAAAATTCTCTTAATATAGTGGGGATGGTAAGTCAAAAAGTAGGATTGATCGGTTTCTTTTATCGAGTGTCGTGGTGAATAGATGACAAGTGATCGGTCAATTAATTGGTGATAGAGACATACACAGAATGATTAAACACATGACAACCAAAGATATATAATTATGCAAATTATGTGAAAGTAGAAAAATAAAATGTATGAACAATAATTTAGTTAAACAAGGAAAAATAAATTTTAGAAATACTATCTAACTAGTGAAAAGATTTCTCTAAGCAAAAATGTTACTCTTGCTTCAATGTATGCACCTCAGATTCCTCTTGCTTCAATTTGTTCATTGTTCATCTTGCCACAAAAAATGTCCAACTTTAACTTCAACCAGTTCTCCTTCTTGTGTTTTTGTCCAAATAATGTTAAGTAATTCACCAATATTTCTGAAATACATAAAATCATCAGGTCTAAATTAGATAATAATTTCACAAAACATATTACTACTGATGCGCTTGCAAACTTGTATTATTGGATTTTACATGAACTAAAAAAACTCACTAAATAAAGAACAAAACGTCAATTCTTATGGGTAGGGGGAATCGAATCCCAATATTCCATCTAGGGCCCCTCTCACATAACACCTAAAGAATATATGTTTAAAGCTTATGCTTATGAACAAAAACGAATGTATGAGCGACGTTTGATAAGTGTCAATGCTTGACAACAGACACGATGTCACATGTGATTATATTAAGTTTGTCTTCTTCTTTTTTTTTTTAAATTATTCATATTAAGTTTATGTCTTCTTTTAAATTCTTATTAATATCGATGTGTCAGTGTTTTGTCAAATGTCTGCATAAACATACCAATTAAAATAAAATGGAAAGTAAGAAATTAACGAGACTATTCCATAACTCTGGAACCTATCATTAATTGAAACAAGGAAAAACACATGAGAATTTGACATAGAAACATTTTCTATAAGGTAGAAGTTAAATCATAAAACATGTTAGCATCCAAGTACAATCTAGAAGCTAGAAATTAAATCATAAAACATGTTAGTATTCGAGTTTAATTTGTTCCTCTACATATGATAATAAATTATAATTATAGAGACAAAGTGAAACAGAAACAAATGAAACAAAATTAAAGCAAAAAATCTTTCTTTCCTTAGTTTAATCCACATTTTACCTTTGTAATGAATTTAGTGAACCGAACATTTGGTGAAGGAAAGTTTTGAAGAAAAAAGTCAATTACTAATATGGCATCTATTAATCTATTAATCTATGGGATAATCCATATGAAGCTGGTCTTATTTCTACTTCCAGTATCTTCAAGTTACATAAGGAAGGGAACTCAAACTTCAATACATCATGAACTAAGGAGAGAACCTAAGCAATAAAGGACAACAATTAATCATGAATTTAATCAAACTATAAGTTTTTTTAAAAAAAAATCGAAATAAATTGACATATAATGCAAGCATGTAAATATTGTAAGAAGGATACAAAAAATTTTAAAAAAATATTCATACAAATTTTGTAAATACTCCCCACCAAGCAAATTGGACGATATTCATACAAATCTTGACGATTTTTGCTCTTAGAAATCAAAGTTAGAAAAGAGGAAGTTATAGCTTTCACAAGAGTACCTTTAGAATGGAAATCATTACAAAGAGCCATTAAATCCCCTTTTAGAAAAGACCAAAATCTCTTGAAGAACTCAAGAGTGAAACCGTCTGGGCCCGAATTTTTGTTCCCGTCACACGACCAAATAGCCTCCTTAACTTCTTCCTTCGAAAACGGCCTCTCCATCTCCATTGATTCATTCGGCAGTAAAGAATTCAGACTAATTCCATTAGGCTCCGGCCTACAACCAACTTCCTCCTTAAAGAAATCTTTGAAATGAGCACAAATGAAGTCTTTAACATCTCTAACTTCTTCCAATCTGCCCTATTTGAGCCTATAGAACACAAAGAGTTTAACCTCATTCTCTCCCTCAAATAATTATGAAAAAAGTGGGTATTACCATCTCCTTCAGATAACCAAAGTTGTCTAGATTTAAGCCGGAGAATACTTTCCTTTTTGTTAAGATTATCCCAAAAATTCGCCATCGCCTTAGATATCTTCAAAACCACCTCCTCCGGAACATTACCCGCAAAATGAACAAACAAGTTATCTAAAAGTTGCATCTCCTCCCCGACTTTCTCAATGTTAAGGTCGATCCAACCATAAACCTCTTTGTTCCACGAAGATATCCGCTCCTTAAGAACTTTCAACTTCTCTACCAAGCAAAAATCACCTCTCCCCTTTTTACTTATGGTTGCCAACTTCTTCTTCACAAAAGAGGAGAAATCTTCATGATTGAACCAAGAGTTGTTGAATTCAAAAGGTTTAGGTCCCCAATTCTTTCTATTAACTTTCAACCAAATCGAAGCATGATCGGAAATGCCCCTTTCTCCAATAATTTGTCCTTCCACCTTCCAATCTTCTATAAATTCTTCTGATAGAAGGAATCTATCAATCCGACTCATAGCTTTATCATTACTATTAAACCAAGTGAATTTGCCTCCTATTGTTGCCTCCGACATCTCCTTTATATAACTCCTAACGGATTTACCTACCCTTTCCTCCAACGAAGAATGGAATTGAAGTCCCTTCCAATGCACCGAGCTCCCTTAGCACTACTCTTCTTAAACTCCACCACCTCTTCCATAACTTCAATCTACAATTGTTATCACACGAGGCGTAGACATTAATGAAGTAGATCAATTTTCCTTCCTTTTCCACGGAAAGACCAAGAAAACCTTCTCCTCTAAAACTATAGACCAGATTAAAAAGATCATTCTTCCACATAGTTAATATGCCTCCCGACGCCCCAACCGCATCTAAGTAAGACCATTCCACCATATCATCATCCCACAACTCTCTAACTACACTACGGTTCAAACCACTCATCTTAGCCTCTTGCATGAAACATATGTCAACTCCCCTTTAAGACCATTCCAATATCTGGTTGTTTTTGTCAATAGTAAGAACCTACATAAAAATTAAATCTGCTATAAAATATTTCTGCTCTCCACTTTGTGATAATAATAAATTTCATAAATAATTATTTATATCAGTAATTTAATAAAAGTAAAGATTTTGATTAAATAAAAATAAACAATAGAATAATTACCTACTTTTTCTTTATGAAGAGTTAATTATTTATATAAATTTTTAGCAATAGTTACATATATTTATTATTAATAAAATATTTTCTAAATTAAGTAATTTGTATTTTAATATTCCTAAACCCAAATAAGAAAAGTAATAATAGAATAAACAAAACAAATTTTTAATTACCTTCATATATAAATATTGAGACGTTAGTTAAACATACTACTTTTTTTAAAATCATTTCATCAGTTTATTATTAATGAAGTATTTTTTTATTTTAGGAATTTTTATTTTAAAATACCTAAACCTTAAAAGAAATATTATAATAGCATGAACAAAAAACATTAATTTACTACATTATATTAATCCAGCATTAATTAAATATACCACTTGTTAAGAATAATTACATATATTTATTATTCGTAAGATATATTTTAATTTAAGATATGTTTATTGTAAAACTCCTAAACCATAGTTCATTGGCCAATTGTCAGAACCTACATAGAAGTTAAACCTGCTATATATTTATTCTCTCAACTTTATGATAATAATAAATTTAATAAAATTATTTAATTTAATATTTTGTTTATATAAAAAACATAAAAATTAAAAATCTTGTCAAAAGAAAATTAATAATATATTAGTTAACTACTTTTTCTTAATGAAGGGTTAATTAAATATAGTAGCTCTTTACAATAATTACGAATATTTATTTTTTATAAAATAACTAGCGTCTAAACGGGCACTCCCGTGCCCGTTGAGAAAAATAATTACTCGTATATTTTTTATGAGGGTTTTATTGTAAATTGCATTATTAAAAATAGAGCTATAACACACAATTATATGAAATATATGGTTTAAATTTAATTGTTAACGCATGCACCTGTGAGATAGATATATAGTATATTTTTTGTTTAATTTTCAATCATTTATGTAATAAAATTTGTGATATGGATTTGGATTTAGTATCTAGTAAATGTGAAACAAAACTAATATAATTAAAAGAAAAAATCATATGCACAGGCGATGTAAAATAACTTTATATTCAACCAAGAGTTTAATTGTTATGCACTGTCAGTGTAAACTTTTTACACTATCAATGCATCACAATCACATAATTATATTTTTTTTTTAAAATTAAAATAAAAGTCAAACACTTTCAACAAATTAACGATTGTGATTCACCAATGCTGTAAAATTTCTTTACACTGTCAATATATTCCAATTAAATTCTTCAACTAATTACCATCATGTACTCTCTCTCCCTCCCTCTACTTCTTTCACATTTTGTTGTGTGTTTATATTGACCAAATACAAATAAATATCATTAAGAAATAGAGATACTATAAAAAAACAAAAATTGACAATGGAGCAACAATTAATAGTACTTTTGTAACAAAATTAATACACAATTTCTAAAAACTGCAATTAATTTGAAAAATAACAAAATCAGTCTATTATCACTAACTATCACACACACACATATATATATATATATATATATATATATATATATATATATATATATATATATATATATATATATATATATATATATATATATATATATATGTTTGTTATAGATTAAGAGATCATGTAAAAAATTAGTACAGTAAATAACACAAAAGAAACAAAAAATAAAGATAAATGAAAATTGTGGTATTTGAGTTTACTCTCTTTCTTCAAATGAAAGAATGCTTGAAAGAATGCTTGAGAGAGCAATTGTAGAACCAACAAAGAAGAAGATTTCGTTCATATGTGCATGGTTGAATAAAAATGCCACTATGAAAACATCCACTCGTTTTTCCTTTAAATTGTCAATGTAGTATGAAAGCCGGTGGCCCGCAAAATAATTGTTCCAAAATGAAAACGGTTTCTCCTTTAACTATTGCAGAATATATGTCAGTACATCCATGTGTTTAACGGTTGGCCCACAAGATGTACATATATACTCTCTTCCTTAATTTTTTTTAACAGATGGAAGAAACTTTGGCAGTTAACACTCAACAGTGCTCTCTTTCATTTGCTTCTGATGGGAGTAATATAAGAACCTTTTGATTGTGTTAAATAGGAAGGAGAAATTTACAGTTTTAGAAACCGTATAGCAGTTCTCCGCAGCAGTTAGGGGGCAATATTTTAGAACCACCAAAAAGGTGTATCCCCTTTATATATTGTTATAGATATATTGTTATAGATTTCTAATATAGTTTTTTTTCTAATTCCAAAACCAAAATAAGAAAAATAATAAGAGACTAAACAAAAAAGCATATTAATTACCTACTTTCTTTTATGAATCCATAATTAGTATACTACTTTAAAAATTACTTACATATATTTATTATTAATAAAACATTTTCTAATTTAAGGAATTTTAATTTGAAAATTCTAAAACCCTCAGAAAAATAATTATAGAATAAAATAAAAAAATATTAATTTCCTACCCTTTTAAGTGTAAATTAAATATACTACTTTTAAAAATTAATTACATATATTTATTATTATAAATAATTTTCTAATTTAAGGAATTTTTATTTTAAAATTCTAAACCCTAATTCGCAAAGAAGCATGAAAAATAAACATAGAGAGTGATATATAAATTCTTGTAGAATATCTTTTTGACACCTCCGAAGCACCTTATAAACGTAGAAGAATAGAGTTTTTTATAGCATTTTGTCAACAATATATTTCATTTGTCTTCATTAGAAGTGTCTTTTAAAAGATCAACGGAAAAAAATCCCAAAGCATCTTCTCACTCTTCTCAAAACAATACAAATGAAGATAGGTTAAATAGTTTACCAGTTTGTCTTCTTCTCCACATACTCTCATTTCTAAACGCCAAAGAAGTCGTTCATAGTTGCATTCTATCCACAATATGGAGAAATCTCTGGAAGCCTCTTCCAACTCTTTCATTAAGCTCTTCACACTTTACTCGTCGCAAAGCTTTTACAAAATTTGTAAATCAGATTTTGTTACTACGCGATGCCTCAGCCTCACTATACGCTCTTAATCTTCACTCTCCCATTTCCATGAAGCGTCGTCTATTTGAAAGGATTTTAAATTATGTTGTTGCGCATAATGTTCAACAATTAGAAATCCATGTGCAGTGTAATATTCAAGTCTTTCCATCATGCTTTTTATCTCGCCACACCTATCAAGAGTTTCACAAAATATTATTTCCCAATCCTACGTGTTTTCAAGCATTAACCAGTCTGCATCTAAGGTATGTCACATTTTTAGGCGGAGCAGATCCTTTTTCGGCATTTCCAAAGTTGACTACTTTGGAGATTTCTCATTTTGGAATTCAAGGTGAACAAAATATTTGCATATCAAGTAGCACCCTTCTCAACTTAACAATACAATCATATTCTTATCAGGGCAACATCAAACTATCTACTCCAAATCTTTGTACTTTTTCTTTTATAGGCATTCCTGTTCAGATATTACCCGAAAGCTATCTTAGTTCTGTTGAACATGTAGACATTCAGGAGGATCTATAAGTGCAAGGTAGTTATGTAACGCCTCATTCATATCTACTTAGCTTTGCTAGAGTTTGCTTGTATCATCAAATTATTTTAACCTTAATAATGCTTCAAATATATTAGTTGGTTAGTCTTTTACTATATGAATCTAATTCTAAATTTTCATGATTCATTGGTGAGATTCTCTCCTTACTTACTGATTAATTAATAGTTGAGTTTCCTTCTTTTTGTAAATGTCATTCGTAATTTTTTAACATACTATTCTGTCCCAATGATGCAATATGTTTGATTATCAAGAAAACTTTTAAACATAACCGAGTTTGAAATCAAGTGATATTTTGATGCTTTTTATCATTAATAGTTGAAAACTACTCCGATAAAGCATAGTGCAAACTTTCAACCACAACCGAAGCTGATTTTTATTATATAAGACACATTCCTTTACAAAAAAAAAAATCGTAAGAATGTACATGATGCATCTAATTCAAGATATTTTTTAATATATCTACTTCCTTTTTTGTCTTCTATCCCAAAACAATATATTTCAATCACGGTTCTTTTTTCTGAAATAATACATAATATCATCAAAATTTGTTAAATCTCAATTTAGATGATTAATTCACAAAACCTATAATCAATGATAGTTCCTCAAAGATCTTGATTATCAACATTATGTGAACCAAACACCATGTCGATTTCAAGAGAAGTATAAACCGAAGAAAAAGAAAGCCAATCCTTATGTAAACAACTTCAACATTTAGAGAAAATTCATTAAACAAAGAAAATTTCTTTATAGACCTCCCAACCATCTAGGTCACCTCTGGTGAAAAATCCAAACTATCCCTGACTTCGGAAATGCATTTCCGAAATGCAAGAAAAAGGCGTTTTCGGAGATGCATCTCCGAAAGCGCCTTTTTTTTTTTGAAAAAATTGTCTTATTTCGAAAGTTCATTTTCGAAAACAGCATTTCGGAAGTTCATTTCCCAAATACTGCATCTCCGAAAACGCCTTTTTTTTTTTGAAAAAATTGTCTTATTTCGAAAGTTCATTTTCGAAAACAGCATTTCGGAAGTTCATTTCCCAAATACTGCGCGTTTTGCAGATTAAGCAAAACAGCCCCCTCCCCCAATTCATTTACCCTAAATCAACTTCAAACTCAACCCCAAAGAGATTTTTCTGCAAACCACTTCCAAGGCTACATTATATTCCACATCTAGTTGCTCTACTACATTCAAAAGCCCTCCAATCTATTCGATCGGTAAGCATTTTGATTTTAGAATCTGTGATTAAAATTTAGATTAGGGTGTTTACAAATAGCAAAAAAAGTATTAGGTTAGGTTTGTACTGATATTTAAGATGTTTAGAATGTGTAAACATAGGTTTGAAGTTCGATTTTGGGGTCTGTCATGGAAGTTGCAGAAAACTTCTGCGCATGGGTGTTTCGGAAGTTCATTTCTGAAAACACCTTCATTCCCAGTTTCGGAAATGAACTTCCGAATTGTATCAGAAGTGCAATTTTTTCAGTTCTTTATGTTGTCTCGCATATTAATCGATTTCAATTGTTTTCAGGAACATGTCAGACAACCTAGCACACATCAGACAGGGTAGAGAGACCCAGACTGCGTCGGTTAGACGCGAGCGGGCGGCGACGCAGCTGGCGTCGACACAGAGACGGGGGCATGGCCGGGGACGAGGTGTGCGAATTCCCGTGGGGATGGACGAGGGTACCTCTACATCTGGATCGAGGAGTCGTCTGGCTCGGGTATCTTCTTCCCGCCAGCGAGAGGAGGAGGATAGGGTGGCAGTGCCATACCACGAGGCAGTGGAGGTACCGGATGTTGACCCTCCACTCGGGGAGGAGGATGAGCAGGAGGAGGGCTTCGCGGGAGGGCCTAGTGACACTTCAGTGCTGCTTACCTACCACGATCACGTCGCTCGGGGTATCTGGGAGGGAGAGGTATTTTTTATAATTTGCCCGACTACATTATTTAACCGTTTATAATTTAGACGTTTATTCAATATTTTATTAACCGGTCTATTTAACCGGTCTATTTAACATACTTTTTTATTTGTTGTTTTGAAACAGGAGAGAGAGCCGTTGAAAATGGTGAATCACGCCCGGAAGATTTTTAATCTGTTTAAACCGAGGCAGTCATAAATGGATCGAGGTGTCGTTCATCAGGGCGGTCCAGAGGCAGTCGCCGTGATGGAGATAATCGTCACTGATGCGGGCCGTGCGGCGGCATACAGGCGTCAGAGGAGGTCCCAGGGAGAGAGGGTTAGGCATACCCAATAGTGGTCGGGTTTATTTATTTTTTTTCGGATTGTATCTTTCGTACACTATCATTATTTGGATTTAGATCGGATCGGTTTGTATATATTACTATTCTTATCATATTAGTAAATTAGTATTTTTTGTTTATATATCGCTTATTTTATTTGTCGTCTTCCTTTAATTAAAAATACGAGGCTGTTTCCAAAAACATAAAAAAAAACACAGTTTCTGCATAATTCGGAAGTTCATTTTCGAAACCCCCGAAAATCTGAAAAAAGGTGTTTTCTGAAGTGCATCTCCGAAAACACCCCCCATTTTGTGTTTTCGGAGTTGAACTTCCGAAATCTGAGATAATTAAAAAAAAAAAACTTCGGAAGTTCATTTCCGAAGCAGGGGTAAATTGGGGTTTTCGCTGGGGGTGACCCCATAGGGAGGTCGGTAAAGAAAAAATCTTAAACAAAAGATAAGAAAAGGAAATTAAAACAAGTAAAGAAAATCTACTACCAATTATGTCACCAACCTATAACATATAAGGTCATTTTCGAAAATTCTAATTCAATCTAATCCAACATGTGATTCAAGATTCATCAAGAATCGTTTTTCATAACTTTAGAATTAAAGTTTTCTTCAACTAACAATCTAGTATGAACTAAAAGTTAATTCATTCTAGTCATACATACATACATGTTAGAATCAATATACAAGTTATTTCCCTAACTAAGGCATTTGTAGTTATGATAATAACATATAACTAAAGAGACCAAGAAAAACACAATAAGAGAAGCCATAAATCAAAGAAAATTAAATATTTTTCAAAAGTAGAATACGCATTTCAGCTTTGCAATAAAAAACCTCTAACGAAATTGAGTTTTGAAGCAAAAAGTCAACTACTCCATCAGATATTATGAACATGCGCTACTTTGTCATCTATCAATATGGTTGGAAGAGGAGATTTTATTTTAAAAGAGAAACTTCGTCTTTTAAAAGAGAAACTTAAGAAGTGGGATAAGGAAGTGTTCGGGAAGATAGACATGGAAATAGAGGAAGGTGTCCGAGAGATCAATATCGCCGATTCAAGGTTAGATCACTTATCCGATCTTTCTTTTTTCGATGCGAATATTGCTCTTAGAAAGGAAGCGTCTGGTAGAATGTGGAGGAATTTGAGGATAAAAGAGAATATGTTTTTACAAAAGTCTAAATTGAAGTGGATGAAAGATGGGGATTCGAATAGCGGTTTTTCCATAAAGTTATGGGGGATAGAAGAAGGCGGAATCATATTGGACCTATTCTAACATCGGGTCATGTGGTGGAATCGGTTGAAGAGGTGAGGGAAGCGGTTTATAATCATTTCGGTAACAAATTCATTGAATCGGAGTAGAATAGACCGTTGTTGGATGGAATTCCTTTTGAGACGATTAGTAGGGAGGAAGCGGAGAGTCTTGAAAAACCTTTTCTAGAGGAAGAAATTAAAGCGGCGGTATGGGAGTGTGGTGGCATGAAGAGTCCGGGGCCGGATGGGTACTCTTTCCTTTTTTTCAAGAAGTGTTGGCATATCATTAAAAAGGATTTCATTACTTTCTTTAATTATTTCTTTGGCGGTTCTTTTATCTCTAAGGCGATTACGTCGTCTTTCTTGACTTTAATTCCAAAGTCATACAATCCCATATGTTTGGTGGGGTGTTTATACAAGGTGGCGGAAAAGCTTTTGGCGGAAAGGCTTAGAGGTGTTCTTAATTCCATAGTTTCTTCTAACCAAAGTGCTTTTGTCCCCGGTAGGCAATTGTTGGATGGGGTTTTAGTAGCGAACGAGGTAGTGGATTTTGCTAGAAAGGAAGGGAGCAATTGCATTCTATTCAAAGTGGATTTTGAAAAAGCTTATGATAAGGTTAGTTGGAACTTCTTACGTTACATTTTGACTCAGATGGGGTTTGGTGTTAAGTGGAGGCGGTGGATGGAGTTATTGGTGTTTTCTAGTAATATGTCGGTTTTGGTTAACGGTAGCCCTACCAAAGAATTCAAGGTCACTAGAGGTTTAAGGCAAGGAGATCCTCTTTCTCCTTTCCTTTTTGTGTTAGTGGCGGAATGTCTTACGGGTCTTGTTAAAAAATCGATTGAATTGGGAGAATCCAACCTTTTGTCATTAGAGAGTCTTGCAAGGTAGATATTCTACAATTTGCGGATGACACCCTTATCGCGGGGAATGGTAATTGGAAACATGTTTGGGCGATAAGAGCGGTTCTTCGGGCTTTTGAACTTGTTTCGGGTCTTGGCATTCATTACCACAAAAGTAAGTTAATAGGTATTAACTGCAATTCTAGTTTTTTGGAGGCGGCATCCTACTTCCTATCGTGTAAATTGGAAGATAGCAATTTTTACTTTTTAGGGATGCCTATTGGTTTCAATCCAAGGAAGGAAACAATGTGGAAGCCCCTTTTAGAGAAAATGAAGAAAACTTAATCAGTTGATTTTATATTTGCTTAATCAGTTGAATTATAAAATAAATATTTGCTTATATCTGCTTATTAAAAAAAAGTTGATTATTTATTTATTACATGCTAAAAATGAAAAATAAAAAAGTGAAAGACTTTGTAAAGGCAAATTTAAGCACCAAAATAATATTGTTTGTTCTTATTTTTGTATAAAAAAAATGGAAACTACGTTAGACTATTTTATTTTAAAAATTTTAATAAAAAATCAAATTGGCCCCAAAAGTAAAACTATCACAGTCTTTTAACTATTAAAATCAATTATATTGTGTTAAAATCCAATTGCAATCAACTATTTTCGTTTAGTTATATTTTAGAGGCTAAATAATGGAATACAAAAAGTTTTAAAAGAATTTTAGTTGGTTTTCATATTTAGAGATTAAACTAAGAAAAATAATAATATAAAGACTAAATTGATTATTCATTTTTAAGAAACTCAAATTTGAGTTATCTGCCCCAAATCTTTGTCGCTTTGATTTTACCGGCAATCCTTTTCAGAAACTCAACAAGAGCAATAATAGTCTCACTTCTATCAAACATGTACATATTGATGTGCATATAGGATTTTTTGACAAAAAAAATCCTTTGATTCTACTCAATTGGCTAACCCAACTTGCTCTTATCGAATCATTGACGGTTTCTTCAAAGACTCTTGAGGTACTTTAATTTAGTTTATAAAATATTTAAATTTTTTTAGAAGTGCTGTGATTTTTTAATTATTTTTTGTTTAAACATGACTTGCTTTAAATTGATCCTAATTTACTCTGAACTCTCCTTGCTTAGATTCTCGACTTAATTCCTGATTTATGGATTATTGATTTCCCTTACCTACGTAACTTGAAGTCATTGAAAATAAATATGTACGGACCTTCGCCAATACCTCGTGGGGTAGATGACTTCTTGCTTCAAAATGCACCGTCCGCAAAGAAATCTGTCATAGATTTGTCATAATAAATTTGCATTCAAATTTTGTAAGTAACTTGGATATAGAATTGCAAGTAGTTTTGTTTTGGTAGAATGTACATTATATGTCTAACTTCTTTGTATTTCATGATTCCTATTTCCTTTTCATTGGTTTCTATTTAAATTTTCGATTTGTATATTTATGCAGTAAAGGCACGGTGGAGGATACTGCCTAGATTTTCTTTTGGAGCATTAGTTTTCCCAAGAGATTGGAATAAACTTGAATGCAATAACTACCAAAATTTTGTTAAAGGAGATATATCCCTAACTAGAGAGCATGTTTAAGATTTTCTTTATTTTCCTACAACTTGATTTACTTACTGAATTATTGTTCTTATTGTAGTTATTAAGAGGATTTATATACCTAAACATTTTTATGTGTTTGATTCTGCTATGTAGAATTTTGTGATGACTACATCAATGACTGTTTATAAAAGAATCATTGGCATTCATCAAATTTATAAGAGAGCTGTTGCTAGTTTAGTATGGTTTTAGAGTCTAGAATATTTTTGTTGAACCTTTCTAGAATAATTTTATTTATCTGATTAGTTTTAAGAATGAGAAAGTAGTTAAAATGATGATTTATTAGATGCTATTTTTCAATAATTAGTCTACTGAATTTCTTGTTTTTAAACATCTTAGAGTTTTGGTTGATACCTTTATGGGCGAATTAGGACTCCAAATCTACAGTGTGACGATTTATTAGGACTCTACACCAATAAAACACAATTATTCTGTGTTGTGATTCTGGTATCCTAAATGCCAAAATATGCTGCTAACTGAAATTCATCAGCCCCTATTCCAGATTCTTACATGCATGTTCTTTTTCTTCGGGTTTGTGGAATTTGTTTTCTGCATTTTGTAGTACTATTACTTTACTTGTTTCCATATAACTGATGTGTACTGAAAAATCACAGATTCATTGTCCTCTAAGATATAACTTATGGGGAATAAATATTATAAAAATATTATATACAAAACTTTGACAGTGACACTCTGATAGAAATTGATAGTAACACTTTGATAGAAATTTTCGTCACTTTGATTAACAATTGCAAATATAAATTTTCTTAGTTGAGGTTTCTTTTGCCATTTCTAAGACGATGATGAACTTTACTATTCTAAACATAAAATTTTTCTTGAAGGATAACACTTTCTTTTACCCACCTATATGAACATGACCACAAAAGTTGTGGTTTTACTTTTGTATATGAAATGGTTTTACTTTGATGAGATGTTTACATTTGATTTGAATGAAATTCACTTTCAACATTAACAATCAAAATGTTATGCAACAGATAGTCAGGTCATATGCTATTTTAATTTAAGCCCTATTGAAAATGTATATACCATCGTTTGTATATGTCACTATTTTCCAAGAGCTAGAAGGTGATTGAAAATGTATATATTACTGCAGTAGTTGGCTCATGATTGGTTCACTTTTCACTATTAAAAATTAAGGTGAACCTTCTGCACATGTGGTCAATCAATTAGAGAAGGATCTTGATTTTTTATGATCTTCATTTGTTTTAAATTTTATTATTATTATTTTTTTTTGAATAGGCAATGGAATTACTAGAGAGCATAAGGGGTGCTCACCCGTGAATACAAGGCGGAAAAACTTCTACCGCTCAAAACAAGAGAGCGGAAGAATATTCCAAGAAAAAAAGTTACAACAAGACTTTAGCCTATAATAGGAGCAAAGCCGTCTGTGGTATAAATGTTCAAACTAGGCCGCATGAGTTCTCTTAGTTATTTGAGACTATATGCATTTCACTGTATTTCAAAGTATAGATTGCATGTTTAAGATTTATTTTCTACCTTCATCTAACTATGTTATCAATTCAAAGAGCATAATGGGACCTTTTTAGCTTACAACGCTTCAGGTGACACACCAGTATTATACTTCCGTCGTAGCAACGCATATCATAGTTTTGACATAGAATCAGTTATGTATGGTAGTCACTGTTATCTAATAGAAAGCCGTCAATCTGCCGTGTCATTAAAATTGTTTTTAAATAAAATAATTGTTTAATTGGATACATGATAGTGATTGGTTGACAGTGAAAAAATATTTTATATTGTCAGTGCATCACCCCTTTTCTCAATTTCATATAGTCCCCTATAATGTCAAATTACAACCTTTTATAACTTGGCATGTAATGTCATATGATGCGGTGTGTATCATAAGCGGTTTAAGGTTCTGGAGAAGATAATTTCAAAACCTCTGTTAAGGAATATTCTTTTTAGGAAGAAACATGCTTCAATGTTGTTTGTGAACTTTTGTTTCTGAATGTAATTGACTTAATAATATGGAAAATCCTGTTATCTCCAAACTCGGATTCTAGAAACTAAATCAAAGTGTTTGTTTGAATTTGTCATTTATGCTTTGCAATACATTCCATTTCTTGTTTTGGGTGATCACTGTTTAAGGAACAAGACTCTTTGTAGACTTGTTGAACTTTTAATTAGTAGATTTTGTTTCCAAATATCAAAATCAAAACCTTCTTTGTCCCATTTATTAAGCCCTTAAAAAATATCATTACTAGTATATATTTCCCTTTCACCACAACTTAAAGGATCCTCACTGTTTTCTGATTTCAACATCCTCCATGGAATTACTAAGGTTTTGCGTTCATAGTGTCCTCCAATGAAAATCATAAGAATATGTATTTTGGACTTGAATAAATGGCCAGAGATGACCATGATCAACAAAGATTCTACTGGAACCAGGTGCCTCTTTTTATTATACATATATTCAACAATAATGATGTCCCAACAGATACTTAAATGTCTTGAAACTAGGACATGTTCGTTTACTAAATACAAAATGATTAAGATCTCCAAATTCCTCTTGTCCATGGCCTTGTAAGAACAATACATAAAATACACATAAATTATTGAAAAGCTAATAAGATTAAATTAGGAATCAATGAAACAAAGTAAATAAAGATCAATTATTGAAAACCTTTTTTTTTTTAAACCGTGAGCGAGGCCACGTTATGTAACACCCATAATTTTAGTTTATTAATTTAATTTGGTTTTAAATTAAATAATTGGAATTTTAGAATTTTAAATTGGATTTAATTGGAAAATGATGGAGTAAGAGCTATTGGACTTATGGTGTGGTGATAGTAAAAGAGGGGTGCTAATTGGTTAGGCCTTTTTCTAAGTTGTGGTTAATTTATTTTATTTTATTTTTCATAAAATAAGGAAAAAAGAACCATTTGGGGAGAAAGGAAGAACACGTGAAAAGAGCAAGAGAAGAGGAAGAGGCAAGAACGTGAAACCGGAAGGAGAGCATTCAAGAAATTCATCGAGGTAAGGGGGAACTCTTCCTTTTAGTATCTCTTATGTGGTCTTAGGTGATAGGTAGATTGATGTATGGTTTGGTTCAATTAGATATTGGGATTGTTAGGTTAGGGTGTTATAATTGAATTGAATTGATGATTATTGTGTGGACTATTTGGTTAATAATGAGTTTGGATGATGTTTTATGGTGTATAATTGAATGTATGATGATTGTATGCCTGTATGTGATGTCTGGAATCGGTTTTGGGTGGAAAGGATGTGAAATCGCAGGGTCTGTCGCAGACTTGGGGTTTGCTGAAATCGCAGGTCCGCTGAGCGGAGGGGGGTCCGCTGAGCGGAGGTCCCAACGTAGTTCGCTCCTGTTTGACGTCGCTTGAGGTCCGCTGAGCGGGGATCTGAAGGATTTCGCTTCTGCCTTGCTCCACTGAGCGAACCTTGCTGTGTGTGAATTTTCCCAAACTTCAAAATAACGTATCTTTTGATCCGTGAATCATTTCTTAGTGCCGTTTTGGGCGTTGTGCAAGTAATTAAATGTTTTATATGATGAATGATGAATATTGGTATTAGCCAACTTTATTTCTTTAAAAACTCGATTTAATTACTTGATGAGAATTGAACATTGTGTGCATATGAGATAGGTGTGACAATGTGTTTGATGTGATGATGAATTGGTTGTGATTTCTTATTATGATTGTGATGGATGCATGACTATTTGAATGATGTTGAAAACATGTATATACTTATTCGGTGATGTGGTGTTGAGATGAGTTATTCATCGTGATTCGGTGTGTTTTAAGTATGTTATATGTGTTTCATTCATTCATATGCATTGATGTTGGATCCCGCTGATGTTTGGATCGTTGGTGGACATATTTCCCATTGTGTGAAAATTGTGTCGGTGGACCGTATCTCGATGAGGCGTAGATCGGTTAGGTGGATTGATTCCACGATTTATTGGTACCACATGCATAGTGTCAGTTGTGTCATATGCATTTTGTCATAATATGATTGTATGGATTTCTGTAGTATGTGTTGTAATCTATTATTGTGTGAATTAATGAATAATATATGTGAATCTGAATATGTATAATTGGGTGAACGGTATATTATGATGCTTTGTTGCTTATGAATTGCATAATATTTACTAATTGAGAATGAGACTCACCCTTACATGTTGTCATTTTCAGATTGAGGAGTAGCGGCATTAGTGCTTGGTGAGGATGACTCATAGAGTTTATCCGTTTATGTTGGGTCGTGTCGGTCATGCTCTGATCTGTAACACTGGGGAACGATAGTTATAGAGTTTTATGAAATTAATCTACTTTATTTGGTGTTGGATTATGATTCCATTGGATGTAACTGATAATGTTTCTTATTCCGCTGTGATAAACATAATTACGATTTGGTGAACCGTTTCCTAATGAAGCATGACTTGACCATGATTGGTTTAATTATTTTATATAATTGTGGCACCCTTGTGTTTATGTTTTACTCTGATATAATTGTTTAGAAATTGCCGCGGGGTTTAGAAGGGTGTTACACGTTACAACCCGTAAAAGTCCTAATTGAAGCAGGGTTTATTTTGAAAACATACTTCAACAAGATAGTGTTTCTGACTCCCAGAAGGTTATGCTAAGAAAACATGTGTTGGTATCATATGCATACAAAAAACAATGTCATCCCTTAACCAGTGATTTATTCACAGTATTTAGTGACATCTTTTCAATAAAACTTCAAGACTCTCTGGAAGCTTCTTTCTGTTCACATATTGTCCACTTTGAACACCAAATATGTTGTTCAAACTTCCGTCCTCTCCATAAGATGGAAGAATCTCTGGAAGCTTTTTTCTGTTCTTTCCATAGATTATTCTTACTTCAAGAGTGTCAAGGGTTTCAATAAATTTGTTTTACGAATTTTGTCTCTACACAATGACAAAACATCAATGCACGCTCTCAATTTTTATCCTTGCCATTTCAACCATCAGCTGCTCAAACGGGCTATGAAATATGCATTTTCACACAAAGTCAAGATATTGAAGATATTGATGGGTTCATGTAATAAATCATTTCTACTTTGATTCTTTTTTCCTCATACTTTAACGTCTCTTAACATTACTATGCTTCATTGGAGGGGGACAATGTTTCCAAATTCTCTTAGTGTTTCAGCATTAACCAACCTTCTTAGAACATACAAAAACAATCAAGGTGTATCAATGGAGAAATTGGTTCAATTGAAGTAGATGAAGATTAAAGAAACGAAGATAAATTGAGAGAGAGAGAGAGAATAATTGAGGGTGAGTGATCAAATTGGCATTAACAACAATGAGGAGTAGTGAGCCCCTTTTACAAAACTGCTTTCAGTGTTTTGTGGTAAACAACTGCTAGTCTTCCAAATTCTTATATATATTTGTTAACTTACAAGATTGACTAGATTAATCCTAGGACATGTGCCTAAGTGATTATGTCTTCGTGATTCAGTTCATCTTGTATCTCTATTCTATTTGATAAAGGTATTCGAATTTACAATTGATATAAAAATAAAAAATATGTAACAACGAAGTTAAAGAGAGAATTAAAGGACTTCGACTGCAATCATAAAGGAAATAAATCAATAAAAGTATGTAAATGACTTGCATTAATGAAATGAAAACAACATTAAAAATGATACTGGTGTTACACGTACATTCTCAGCAAACACTTTCTCTCACACTTGGTACTTGAGTATTTTTGAGTAATTTTTGTACAAAATGAACACGCGAATCCTGTAACACCCTTCTAAACCCCGCAGAAAATTAATAAAATAATTCAGAGTAAAACATGAAAACAAGGGTGCCACAATTCCAATTAAAACAAATTTATCATAAATTCATTGTCATGCTTTCACTAAGGAACAATTCATCATAATACATAAACATCTCATGTTAACACAGCAAAAAATTCATCATACGGATAAGCATAACATCATCTATGCAATATCTCACAAATTACTCCAATAACAACAAAACAGAGTATCATCATAAACTCTAAACTAGCGTTCCCCCAGTGTTACAATATCAGAGCATGACACCGACACTATACTAAACAACTGACTCATGAGCTAATCCTCACCGAGCCAAAAGCCGCTATCCTCAATCTGAAAATATCAACAGTAAGGGTGAATCTCATTCACAATTAACAAATGTTATCGAATCCTAAACAATAACACATCATAGTCACATTATTCACCCAATTTCATTATATTCAGATTGTCAGGAAGTACTCATCAACACACAACAACAATTAGAATACATTACCAAAAGACAACACCATAATTCATCCAAACAAATCATAACAATTATACCATCTGAAAGGGAGGTTGTAGAAGAGGTAGAGAGGGAAACACCTATTGTTATTCCTCTTCCCTATACCCCACCGGTTTCTTTCCCGCAAAGTTTTGTGGAAGCTAAGGTAGACTCCAAATCCATAATGTATGTGAAGGTATTGGAAAATATCAACAATAATGCACCCTTATTTGAAGTCTTGCATAAAAAGATAAATTTAGACGACCATGAAACTAAGGATATCATTAGTGATAAGAGGGTAAGGTTAACCTTTGAGGTGGTGGATAATATCACTGAGCCCGAACTCGAAAAACTGATACTTAGGATAGATCCAGAATCGCCACCACGATTTCAAATGAATGAACCACCCCACAGAAGAAAGAAAAGAAAAGGTGAGGGATATGTGATATGGCTCGATAAGTGGCCATGGAAAACGAAGATTACTAAAAGTTCAACCGAGGATTCATTCTCGAGAGAACCACCATGAGTGCTTGCACTCTTAAGCCGTCGAGCTATCGACGTTAAACAAAGCGCTGCGTGGGAGGCAACCCACGAGCTTTCTATTTAATGTTTTCCTTTTATTGTTTGAATTTGCAGAAAATAAAAGTATGGATCGCCTGTCACGTCTCGGCCATATCTAGGCGAAAAATCTATAGACGATGATCTCAAAGATGAATGGGTCTCCACGCACATTCCTACGAGTGTTGCTGCTGGTGGTGACACCGTTGATGAGCAAAATAGGAGAAGATATTTCCTCCAGACGCGGAGCAGATTTGGTTGTGATAGCCCGCCGATAGCATCCATATAGATTATGTCTTTTCTTCTCCACCTTGGATCGAAACATTGAGGACAATGTTTGGTTTAAGTGTGGGGGAGAAGCTTTACCGCTTTCATTTGTTGCTTTATTGTTTTCTAGTTATGTTGTCAAGTCTTTATATATGATTTTCTAAAAAAAATTTGAATTTTGACGCATGGCATACACACTCTGAAAGTATAGAGGTTGTCACACTTTAGGCATTGTTAGAAAGACTTGGAGATGTTTCAACAACATCGATACCGTCCTGACACCCTAAACCCCCTCATTATGTGATATCAATTTGGATGCCCTTTATGTCAAGAACTTAGGCTCAAGTTTTCAAAGTAGCTCTTAAGTAGTTTATATTAGCAGTCGGCACCATCTTAAGCACAAACTACGTAGGGAGTCGATGAATATAAGTGAATAATCCTGTTTTTAAATGATTTAATTGAAGAATAGCCTTCTAAGTTAGGTGACCCTCACCCGGTCATTTAGCCCAACGGTTGTTAAGCCAATAAGGATTTAATAATTAGCACCCAGTGTTGGTTGGCCTAGAGGTCGCTGGTACTGGGCTTGGTAGGGTGGACTACGGCCCGATCCTCCGCAACCGCAGTTGGGAAAGATGGGGCTTCGCCATTTAAAAAACCAGAACCCCGTGCTAAAGAAAAGAAAAGGATCATAGTCGCTAACCGATTTCCCCTACTATGTGAGTGTACGGATAACGGGCTAAATGTCATTGCACTTGAATGAAATGAGTGAAACGAAAAACGAGAGATATAGGTTGAGTTATAATGGCATAATTCGAATTAGTTTGCATAAGGAGGGAGTTTTTGAACATTGTGTCGTCACGGTATACTTGGTGTTGATATCTACTACCTATCGATGTAACATTTTCCTATCATAAATATGATTAGGAGTCGTGTCATGCCCTTGTTTCGAATCGAGCTTAATTATTTCTTTTTACCGTGTTGGTTGATTGCTTGAGGACAAGCAATGGTTTAAGTGTGGGGATGTTGATAACACGTAATTATATCATATATTAGACTCGATTATAACATAAATTGTTTCGTTATTTTATTATAATTATATTTTATTACGGTATTATGTTGGTATTTTCCTTTGTTTCAGGTATTATGTTTATGCAAGAAGCATTTGGCAAAAGAAGAAGAAATCGAGAAGAAATCGTATTAAAAAGGGCAAAAGAATCAAGTTGGAGGTACTGTAGTGAAGTGGAGGTGCAAATAGAATGAATCAAATGTGAAGTGTGAAAATAGGATGGATCAAGTGTGGAAGCCCAGCCCACGAAGGAGCTGAAGCTCCCACTATGAAGAAGTGTGAGACGCCCGTCCTAGGGCCCAATTTCATGGAGACGCCTGTCTCCAAAGTCCAAGGGCCACGTCATCAAAGTGGGAGACGCCCGTCTCCAATCCACTGCCACGTCTCCAAGCTCCAAGCCCACTAAGAGACGCCCGTCTCCAAAAGCACGTGGACCCCGCCACTTTCTCCATTAATTTAGTGGACAATTCCAAGTCTTCCTATATTTTCTGAACTTCCCACGCCATGATCTCCACTACTTCTCACATGATGCTGAAAGTAACTTCCATTGCCATTGACTATAAAAAGGGTTTGAGCATTCATTTGAAAGTATCCAAGTTTTAGGCGCGGAAGCGCTGTTCATAGTTTTAGGCATAAATTATCACTTTGTAAAAGTGATAGTTTCTCATATTGAGGAACTACCACACCATTAGTTTTAGGCCTACAATTTATGTACTCTTGGATCACAATCTTTCCGACATTATTTCAAAGCTTCATTCAAGTTTCAAGATTTGTTTTGTTTGTAATTTAATTCAAGTTCGTTTTGTCTGCTTTACTTCCAGGTTTATTTATTTGCAATTATTTTAGTTTCTTGTTCTTATAATATTGTTTTATCATTACAAATCTAAATATGCGCATGTTCATGGTTAATAATTATAATTTCATGTTTAATAATTATATTTTCATGTTTGTTTCTTTAAATATGTCTGGCTAATTTATTTAGATGTCGGTATGTAAAGTAATTTAACCGTAGGGATCCAAAATAAATTGGCTTAATTATGGTTTATTAAAAATCACTTGTTTCTGGTTTTGTGTCTAATTTAATTTGATAAAGTTATAAAACCAACAGAGCGAGAGTTTGAGGTTTTAGAACTAATAAAGGTTAAGGTCATCAGAGCGAGAGTTTGAGATTCTTAACTGGATAGTAGACATAGGACATTAGTTTTAAGGATGGCGAAAGCGTATTAAAACTGATTAGAATTTATTTACTTTCAAAAAGTATTTTTAAACCCGACGCGGGATGGCGAGAGCGTACGTTAGGGAATACTGGCATGATCCGAGTCAACAGAGCGAGAGTTTGAGACTAGGAGATTTAAGTTGGTAACGTCTTCATGAAGCGAGTATTTTATTAAATATGATGTTTTCAAAACGCATTTCTAAATCTGGTGGGATGGCGAGAGCGTACATTATGAGTTAGGATCGTAATCTGAATCAATAGAGCGAGAGTTTGAGAGGAGGACTGTTAAATAACATAGCTAGTAAAGATTTTTTATTTAATTAGAATCTGGCCAATGAAACTTCGGATCACCTAAGTTAGACGAACTACATACTGATATCCGTTTATTTTTATATTCTTAGAATTAAGAGTTTATTTTCATTTCTTTAGAAACAACCCAAATATCATTAGCCTTAGCTTTACATAGTAACTTTAGATAACGGTAGGTCGATTTATAGTCTCTGTGGATTCGATATCTTTTAAAACTACACGACACCACTGTGCACTTGCAGTTATCCCGACTAATAGACACGTAAAGTCGCGATCACTCAACGATATGATAATAATTAATTTAATAAAATTATTGAATATGATTATTTGCTTATATCAAAAACTATAAAAAACTAATGATCTTGTCAAAAGAAAAATAATACTATAATAAATTATATTATTAGCTACTTTTTCTTAATGAAGGGTTAATTAAATATATTACCTTTTTAAGATAATTAAAATATTTATTTTTAATTAAGTAATTTCTAATGTAAGGGATTTTTTTATTAAATTCCAAAACCCTAATAAGAAAATTAATAAGAGATTAAACAAAAAAGCATATTAATTATTACCTACTATTTCTTGAAGAATCGTTAATTAATTTACTACTTTCAAACAATAAATACAAATATTTATTATTAATAAAATATTTTCTAATTTAAGGAATTTTTATTTTAAAATTCCTAAACCCTAATAAAAATTATAATAGAATAAACAACAAAATGATATTAATTACTTATTTTTTTCTTTATGAAGCGTCAATAAAATATACTAGTTTTTAACAATAATTACATTATTTATTATTAATAAAATATTTTCTAATTCAAGGATTTTTTATTTTAAATTTCTAAAACCTGAAAAAAATTTAATAATAGAATAAACAAATAATATTAATTACCTACCTTTTCTTTATCAATTAAATATACTACTTTTTAACAATAATTACACATATTTATTATTATAAATAATTTTCTTATTTAAGGAATTTTTAATTTAAAACTTCTAAACCCTATTTCGCAAAGAAGCATGAAAAGTAAATGTAGAGAGCAATATATAAAGTCTTGTCGAATATCTCTTTGACACCTCAGAAGCAATTTATAAACCTAGAATTCTGTCAGTAATAATTCTTTTGTCCTCATCAGGAGAGTTTTCTAAAACATCAATGGAAAAATATCAAAAAGCATCTCCCCACTCTTCTAGAGACCATATAAATGAAGATAAGTTAAATAGTTTACCATTATGTATTCTTCTTCACATACTTTCATTTTTGAATGCCAAAGAAGTTGTTCATACTTGCATTCTGTCCACGCTATGGCGAAATCTCTGGAAGTTTCTTCCAACTCTGTCATTAAGCTCTTCACAATTTACTCGTCGCAAAAGTTTCACAGAATTTGTTTATCAGATTTTGTCATTACGCGATGCCTCAGCCTCACTATACGCTCTTAATCTTCACTCTCCCATTTTCATGAAGCGTCGTGTATTTGAAAGGATTTTAAATTATGCTGTTTCACACCATGTCCAACAATTAGATATCCATGTCCAGTGTAATATTCAACTCTTTCCATCTTGCTTTTTATCACGCCACACCTCCCAAGATTTTCAAAAATTATTATTTCCCAATCCTATGTGTTTTCAAGCATTAACCAGTTTGCACTTAAGGTACGTCACTTTTCTAGGCGGAACCGATCCTTTTTCTGCATTTCCCAAGTTGAGTACTTTAGAGATTTCTCATTTTGAAATTCAAGGAGAACAAAATATATGCATATCAAGTAGCACCCTTCTCAACTTAACAATACAATCATATTCTTACTAGGGCATCATCCAACTATCTACTCCAAATCTTTGTACTTTTTCTTTTATCGGCATTCCTATTCAGATATTACCTGAAAACTGTCTTAGCTCTGTTGAACGTGTAGACATTCAGGAGGATCTATAAGTGCATGATATAGTTATCTACTTAGCTGTTTGCTAGAGTTTGCTTGTATCAAATCACTTGATCCTTAATAATGCTTCAAATATATTAGTTGGTTAGTCTTTTAATATATGAATCTAATTCTAAATTTTCATGATTCATTGGTGAGATTCTCTCCTTACTTACTGATTAATTAATAGTTGAGTTTCCTTCTATATATAAATGTCATTTGTAATTTTTTAAGATACTATTTGTTATTTTTAATGATTTTTTATTTGATTACTATTGTGTACTTAACACATAATCTTACCTTAGTATTATATAGTTTTTAAACTATTTAGTGACACATTAAATATTGAAAATGGTCCCGATTGGAACATTCTACCTCTCTCATGTATAAAGAGGTTATCAATTATTTATATTCTCCAATTTATATTTATGATAATAAATTATAACTGTTTTGTTATATAAGAGTAAAAAAATCATATCAAACAAAAAATGATAAATAAATTCGGAAAAAACGTTAATTAGGAACTCTTTACGAGGCGTTAGTTAAATGTACTATTTTTTAATATAAATTACATATGTTTATTACTATAAATTAAATATTTTCTTATTTAGGAAATTTGTTTTTTAAAAATTTCAAAACCCTACTTCTTTTGCTAATAGTGAGAACCTACATAAAAATTAAACCTGCTGTTAAATATATTTGCTCACTAATTTAAGATAATAATAATAATAAATTAAATAAAATTATTATTTTCATATTTTTATTTATACCAATGATTTCATAAAAGTAAAGACCTCGTTAATATTTTTTTTATTAAAAAAAAGTTACAGAGGCAGATTAAGTTGTGTGGGTTGGGTTAGTTGGAAGAACGTGGATTTACTGTTTGAAAAAGGGGGATTAGGAATAAAAAAATATTTTAGTGTTTAATTTAGCTCTTCTTAACAAGTGGTTGTGAAGAATTTTTCAAGGCAACGATTCGCTTTGGTACAACGTGTTGAAAGCAAGGGGTAATTGTTCTCCTTTGGTGGAGGGATATCGTAAAGATTGGTAATTGTTCCTTTCATGATCCTATTGTTCCTTGTAGTAGTTTTGCTATTCATAATGGTTTTAATACACCGTTTTGTAATGCAAAATGATTTGAGGAAATTATTTTGAAAGATGCATTCTCGGTGGCGGCTATAGGTGGGTGGATAGAAGGGAGGGAGCAGTGGAGTGACTTTGGGATTTCCACGTTTTTTTTTTGAAGAATCCGACCATATGGGTGGCTTCATTTTATTTTGGGAAAACTTGGAGGGATTTTGTGGTTCACGGATGGGAAAGATTCGGTTTCTAGGGCTTGTAACAACGGATTGGATTTTTTGGTAGCTTCGTCTTATAAATATTATGGTAACGCCTTAATTCCTTACAGACCTTCAAACAAGTTCGACGATGTTTTTCGGCTCGTGTGAAAATCGGAGGTGCTTTTTAAAATTAAGGCTTTCGGTTGGAGACTTCTTCTTGATATAGAGAGGTATTTCTTTTCCTTTCGATAAATTAAAGTCCATTTGTTGTGGTTTGGATGTTGAGAATAGCAACCATTCTTTTTTTGGTTGTTGCGTGGTGAAGAAAATTTGGAGAGAAATTGCTCTTTGGGTAGGTAAAGTGAATAGATTGGAGGATGAGTGTTTGTCGAATTTTATAGATTGATTCGTTCTTTTATACTCAAAAGGTCAAAGAGAGTAAGGTAGATGTTGTTTGCCTCGCCACAACATGGACTTTATGATTATTAAGGAACGGGGCGTGTTTCCAGTGTTAGCAATAGTGAACAAATATAAACATTGGGAAAGAGAAAGAACCTTTAGGTTAGGGTTTTAATAGAATGAATCAAAAGTATGTGAGTAAGGGTTACATCAGAATATAAATACCAAAAGTAAAGAAAGACCTAACTACCCTTATAAAGATACAATAAAATAAAATAATTAATTATAATAACTAACATCTCCCCTCAAATTCAAGATGCATTAGTAGAGAGCATCGAGAGTTTGTCAATCAAAAAACGAAAACGTTTAATGGAATGCGTTTTCGTAAACAAATCAGCAATTTGTAAAGTAGATGAAACAAACGGTAGAGTAATTGTTCCTTCTTGAAGGTGATGTCGGGTGAAGTGACAATCAATCTCAATGTGTTTGGTACGTTCATGAAATACCGAGTTGTGGGCAATTTGAGTGGCACTTTTGTTATCTCAATACATAGGAGTTGGCTCAGAAAGAATGACACCCATATCAGAAAGTAACCAACGCAACCAAACTATTTCAGTAGTGGTGGATGCCATAGCACGATACTCAGCTTCTGTAGAAGAACGAGAGACAATATCTTGTTTCTTACTCTTCCAAGAAATAAGAGAGTCTCCAAGAAAGACACAAAACCCTGTGGTTGACTTACGATCTGTGGGGTCGCCAGCCCAATCAGCATCAGAATAAGCACGTAATTCCAATGAGGACGACGAGGGAAAAAGAAGGCTTTGGAATTGGGTTCCACGAAGATATCGGCATATGCGAGGAACAGCTGCCCAATGCACTGTAGTAGGAGAGACAACAAATTGACTGACAACATGAACAGCATGAGCAATATCTGGTCTAGTAATCGTAAGGTACACCAAACTGCCAACTAAAGTACGATATAATGTGGGATCTGGTAGAGGAACACCATCAGATGGAGCATATTTCACATTCAACTCAAGAGGACTATCTGCTACTCTAGTATCAGAAAGGCGAGCCTGTTCAAGAATGTTGGAAATATACTTAGATTGAGAGAGAAGATAACCTCTAGGAGAGTAGGCAACTTCAATGCCCAAGAAGTAGCGAAGAGTTCCCAAATCTTTCATCTCAAACTGTTTGGCTAATTGTAGCTTCAAATCATTGATTCCATCCATATCATCACCTGTGATAATCATATCATCAACATATAATGAGAGTAAAATACGACCATGATAAGTCGTCTTGACAAACAAAGCAGAATCATAATCACTTGAGCGAAAGCCAATAGATCTAATCATTGTGGTAAACTTCTCAAACCAAGCTCTTGGAGCTTGTTTCAAACCATATAATGCTTTCTTCAACTTGCACACTTCCCCTTGATTATGAGAAACACCTTGCGGGGGTACCATATAAACTTCCTCTTGAAGGTCACCATTTAGAAATGCATTTTTAACATCCATTTGAGAAATATGCCATTGACGAACAGATGCAACTGCAATAAGAGTACGAATAGTAGTCATTTTAGCAACAGGAGCAAAAGTTTCTTCATAATCCATACCATATTGTTGAGAGAAACCCTTAGCAACAAGACGTGCTTTGTAGCGCTCAACTGATCCATCAGACTTAGTTTTGATCTTGTATATCCAACGAGACCCAATAGCACGTTTTCCAGGAGGAAGAGGTACTAATTCCCAAGTATCTGTTTTATGCAAAGCAGAAAGTTCTTCTGTCATAGCCCGCTGCCATAGAGGGTCAAGAATAGCCTCTTTATAGGAAGAGGGCTCAGACAAACTGTGGATAGAGGTTAGAAAAGAAGAAAAAGAGTAAAAAGGAATGTGTTCAAGAAAAACAACATGCCGAGAAACATATAATTTCCTTGCACTAGGATCATAACAACGATAACCCTTTTGACCATCCCCATAACCAAGAAAGACACATATAGCAGAACGAGAACAAGTAGAACCAAACACTTTCAAAGATGAATATTCAGGGATAGAGTTATACAATTTTTCAAAAGGAGACAAACCTGACGTGACAGACGATGGGATTCTATTAATAACATGAACAGCAGTAAGAACTGCTTCACCCCAAAATTCACTAGGAACTGAAGCAGACAACAAAAGGGAGCGAGCAGTCTCAATAATGTGACGGTGTTTCCTTTCAGCAACTCCATTCTGTTGAGGTGTATCAGTACAAGATGTTTGATGAATTGTACCATCAAAAGCAAGTAGTTCAGAAAATTTATTAGAGGTATATTCACCACCTAAATCACAACGGAAGCACTTTATAACAACATTATGTTGAGTCTTAACCATAGCACGAAACATACAATAAATGTCAAAAAATTCTAAATGATTTTTCATAAGATACACCCAACAATAACGAGTATAATCATCAATAAATGAAACATAATATCTAGATCCACCCTTTGAAAGAAGCGGTGATGGACCCCATACATCAGAGTGTACTAAGTCAAACGATGCATGTGAAATGGAAACACTTTTATTAAATGGTAAAGCTGAAAATTTAGCAAGTTTACAACCACAACAATCAAAAATATCACTGGTTTGTAACTTTCCTAAAGCTCCAGTAGAAGCCAAATACTTTAATCTAGAAGCAGAGACATGTCCAAGACGGTAATGCCATAAATAAAAACTAGAAGACGAAGAATTTAAACGAAAAGAGGATAATAAATCAGTTGTGGAAGTAGAGGTTGAAGCTGCAGTATCTGGGACTCTCAACTCCTCCAAAACATAAAGTCCCCCTTGTCTACGGCCTGTCCCAATCAGCCTCCCGGAATGAGGATCCTGCACACAACAAGAAGTGGAAGAAAACATAACTGAGTAACCAGAATCACACAATTGACTAACAGAAGCAAGACTCAAAGTGAGGTTAGGAATATAATAAACATCAGATAATGACAAATTTGGTGAGGAGACAGAACCAATGCCTGCTAATGGCATATGAGTACCATCAGCAGTCATAATTGACATAGATGGTGCAGTATTCAAAGACACGAATGATTTAGCATCATATGACATATGGTGTGATGCTCCAGAGTCTAGAATCCAGATGGAAGGAGATATACCTGGAAAACAAGAGTTCAAACCTTTAGTAGATGAGGCAGACATGGCACGTGACTGAGTGGCAAGAAGCTTTTGAAGCTGCTCTGCAATATCAGATATTTGAGAAGTAGCCTCAGATGGATATGCATGATCAGAACCAGAACTAATGGTAGCAGGAGTAGCAGCAACAACATTGGATGATGGACTCTTGAAGTGTTTCTTATTTGCTTTCAATAATCTGGGACATTGTGCTTTCCAATGACCTTTCTCCTTACAAAAAGCACATTCATCAATACCAAGTCCAACCCTACCTTGAGGTTTTCCTTTATGAAATGGAGCAGCAAAAACAGATGGAGAGGTGGAGAGAACTCCTTTATTTGGAATCAAATTTGAGTGGGACTTTAGTCTAATTTCTTCTGCCAACAATTCATTAAAAACTGAATCAACACTCGGAAGAGGACTACGATGCAAAATACTCCCACGAAGTCCCTCAAAATCATCCCTAAGCGCCATCAAAAATTGAACCAAACGTTGCTCTTCTCTTTGATCAGTGTACGCTTTAACAACTTTCAACTCATCTGATTCCATAAGAGCTAACTGATCCCACAAATTACTCATCGCTTAATAGAATTCCTGAATGGTCATATTATTCTGTTTAAGAGCTCTAATATCACTCTCCAACTGATACCGTTTAGAAAAATTAGATTGAGCATACAAACGTTTCAAATGGTTCCAAACCTCCTTAGCGGTATCATATTTTGCTAGTTGCACACCTATTGACTGAGAAACAGAATTATTGATCCAAGTAAGAATCTTTGAATTACTAACATCCCATGTTTCCAACTCTTTTGCATATTTTGCTTCATCCTTTTTATCGGTAGGTTTACCCAAGGTTCCATCAACATAACTCCACATCCTTTTTCCTTTTAAAAAGTTTTTCATCACATAACTCCAATAAGGATAATTTTCTCCATTGAGTTGGACACTAACCGACTGAAGAGAGTCATCTTTATCATTGCTCATTGTAATCAATAGTAGAATAACCAAAACACCACAATTAAATAAACTATCAAATTGTTCCAAAGAAAATTAATAATAAAAAAAAACAACTATTCCCACTATATCAATAAATAATAATTTTTTTTCTCCATTGGCATATCACCACTAACAGCAATCGACATAGTTCTTTTTCTTTTTCCTTTTTTTTTTTTCAATCTAAAAAAATGTGATCAATTGAATTCTTCACCTACCAACAGTTCATTCTTGGAAGAATACAATGAGCATATAAAGCAACTTCAACACCTACCAACAATGTAGATACACACTAGCTAAATGGAAACCGGCAAATTCAATTGAAACAGCAACGTCGGCACTAACAAATCAACATAAAAAAAAATACGAACCACTTTTCCGGTACAAACCAGTTTCACGGTAGATCCAATTTAATCCAAGCTCTTTGATACCATGTTAGCAATAGTGAACAAATATAAACATTGGGAAAGAGAAAGAACCTTTAGGTTAGGGTTTTAATAGAATGAATCAAAAGTATGTGAGTAAGGGTTACATCAGAATATAAATACCAAAAGTAAAGAAAGACCTAACTACCCTTATAAAGATACAATAAAATAAAATAATTAATTATAATAACTAACATCCAGGAGGAGCATTGGAACTTTAATGACACAGTTTGGAACATAAAGATCCTTGTTTAAAAGTGGTGTTTTTGCCAAAAAAATTACACATTCCAATTATTCTTTTTACGAGTTTAATAAGAATCTGTTGTTATTTTTCTCGAAATTTTAATTGGATTGTAATTTTTCTTTTTGGTCGGGTATTCCCGTATCTTCGTGTAAATATGTTGGAGAACCCTTAGTTCTCCATTATATAATATTTTGCTTAAAATAAACTTATTTATTAGATGCTAAAATAAATAAAAAAAGTAAAAAGTAAAAGACTTTATAATGGATACATAATTTAAGATGAAAAATAGTGTGGTTTGTTATTCTGCTTTTATATTTAAAACATAAGGAAACATAAAGGCCCAAATAATATGAAAAAAGAAAATACCATTATTTAACAATTAAAGTATAAAGCATTTATTTCTACTACTATACAAAAAGTTATGGCTGATAAACCCTAGTAGCACTCCGCACAGTGCATAGCTTTTTTTTTTTTTTAATGTAAGCTTCATTAAAAGAGAACAAACATTCTCAAACCCGATTACAAAAGACCGAGGGAGAAAACTTGGAAAATAAAAGATTACACACCAAATGAAACCTAAGAGATATAAAACAAAGAGTTTTTACAAAACTCATAAAAATTACATTTGGTTTGTGTAATATTCTCGATAAAAGACCACCTCCAAAGTAAAGTTTTGATGTTCCAAACAACATCCATAATGCTCCACACGTCCTCTCTAAAAACAACTCCATTCCTTATGTTCCATAAACACCAAATTGTTGCTAACCAAATAACTCCTTCTACAAAAACCACTCCACCTCAAGAAACTATCCAAGAGATCAACCGTTTCATAACCTCCAAAATCAATCAATCCGGCCACTTCCTTCCAAACTAAAGCGGCAACTTAACATCCCAATAACAAATGAAAAGAGGATTCGGGGGCAATTCCACATAAAACACAAGAAAAAGAATTATGGAGAATACCTCGAATAGCAAGAGAATTTTTAGTAGGAATCTTGTCAAGAAAACGCCGCCATCCAAACGCTTTAATTTTGAGAGGAACAAGCATCTTCCATATAAGACTAAAAGCCTTATTAAAAATATTCGCCGGACTAAAATGAACAAAAGAAGAAGAGAGGAAATCATAACAACCCCTAACCGAAAAGGAATTCTCCGCACTATCGTTCCAAACCACGTTATCTTTTCCATCCAAACTCGGAGAAAAAAGGTTCAACTTGCCACGTAAAATAATCAATTCATCGGCTAACCCGGGGCTGTTCGAATTTGAAATTCCGAAGTCTCCCCACTCCCACACCTCATTCACCCAACCCCCATACTCCCCACCGAAGCATCTTACAAAATGGATGCCGAAAATAAAGAAGGAAAAATAACCCGCATAGCTATTTGTTCATCAAATATTTCTGAGACCATGAAAACAAGGAGAGGAAATTATAATGCTGATGAAAATCGAGACAGACTCAATGATTTACCTGATTGTGTTTTAATTCACACATTGTCCACTTCGAACACCAAACAGGCTGTTCAAACTTGCATCCTCTCCACAAGATGGAATAATCTCTAGAAGCTTCTTCCTGTTCTTTCCATGGATTCTTTTTACTTCAAGAGTGTTAAGGGTTTCAATTAATTTGTTTCTCGAATTTTGTCTCTACGCAATGATAAAACATCACCGCACACTCTCAATTTTTATCACTGCCATGTCAACAATCACCTGCTAGAAAGGGTTATGAAATATGCATTTTCACACAATGTCAAAATATTGAAGTTATTGATGGGTTCTTGTTATGAATCATTTCCACTTTGCTACTTTTCTTCTCATACTTTAACGTCTCTTAACATTACTGTCAGTGATTGGAGGAGGACAATATTTCCAAATTCTCTTAATTTTCCAGCGTTAACCAACCTGTCTATACGGTCATTTGTCTTTCGCAACAGTGGTGATAATGGCTTTGTTGAGCTCTTTTCGGCATTTAAATGTCTGAATACTTTGATCTTTGATCGTTGTGAAATTCATGATGGAGAAAAGCTCTTCATATTAAGTGCCACACTTGTTAATTTAACAATTAAAATGTTTCCTTATTCTTACAAATTTCAGTTATCTACCCCGAATTTGTGTACCTTTGATTTAAAGGGCATTCCTATTCAAAAACTCCGCAAGAGCAATAACTGTCTCTCATCTATCAAACATGTAAATATTGTTGTAAAAATAGAATATTCCGAACAAAATTATCCCTTGATTCTACTTAATTGGCTAACCGAACTTGCTCTGATGGAATCATTGACGGTATCTTCATTGACTCTTCAGGTACTTTAATTTAGTTTATGAAAAATTTAACATATTTTTAGATGTGCATGCAATTTTTTGTGCTTTAAATTCATCGTAATTTACTTTAAACCCTGGTTGTTAGATTCTCTATATAGTTCCTGATTTATGGAATATTGATTTCCCTTACTTACGTAACTTGAAGTCATTGAAAATAATAATGAACGAATCTTCGCTAATACCTCATGGAGTAGACAACTTCTTGTTTCAAAAGGCGCCGTATGCAAAGAAATCAATCATTGTTTTCTCAAGGTAATTATGCATTCAACTTCTAAGCATATGTCTTTTGTTTCCCGTTGTCTATATGTACTAATTTAGTATCGGCGGATAAATTGCAAGTTAACTTGGGTAATGAAATAAACTTTCCTTTATATTAGCTTGACTGGATCTAGAGTCCGGACTCAACGTAAATTGATACTCTATAGAAACGGCGTTTGAAAGAAAAGTTAATTTTGGATTGAAAAAGAAAAGGTTATTGAAGGTTGAAATCGGAAGGGACAGTGAGTAATATCATTGTTATCTGATTTATACAGTACTACTCCAACAATGTGGGTTTAAGTTTTTTTATTTTTAATGTTTATGCTTGTTTGTGGTTTATGTCAAGATTGAAACATATGTTGCCTCTACATTTTGCAGAGAAGGCCATGCGGAGAATACAACCAAGAAGTTCTTTTGGAGTGGATGAACTATTATTCCTATTTTAGTGATTAAGAGGATTATATTATATATTTTAACATTTTTGTGTTTTTTGATTCATCTATGTTAAGTTTGGAGATAACTACATCAATGGTTACTTTTAAACTCTACTGTTGCATGTGACTTGACTGTTTATAAAAGCATCACTTGCATTCAAAATCATATATACTTTCATACATATGCATGCCCAAACTCATATATGCATGGCATAAGTCTCCAACCTTGAAAACCATGCATTTTTACTTTTTGAGTTGAGGTAACCGGTTACCAACATTCATGTAACCGGTTACATTGTTGGCAGTAGCGTTTCACATTTGTTATTGATGTTTTTCAACATGATGTAACCGGTTACATACTTTAGGTAACCGGTTACATAGTCGTGAATTTGAATTTTCTGGGCATAACGTAACCATGTAACCGGTTACATCCTTTAGGTAACCGGTTACACCTGAACCAGTGGCAACTTTTCATGTTGAATCTGTCCCAAACGAATCTATCTTTTTAACCTTTAACCATTGCATTGTTCTATCAATATGCAACCATTCTAAGAGGCATATAGTCACCTATATATACTATACATTTCAGATTTTATTCCTCACCTCTTTCATTACAATTTACCACATTTTTTTATCATATATTTTCATACAAGTGTTTCATACTTGAACTTTCATTGAAACTTTTTCTGCACATTGTTAGAAAAGTTTCTCATTCATACATAAACACTTAAGCACAATTATATCATTGTAAATTGTCTTGCTTGAAAGAGAAGATCAATCACATAGATTGATATATGTTCATCAACTTTTTACTCAAATATTTTCCAGATTTGGTTTGTAAATTCTTGTTGTCCAGGATTGTTGGAAACAAGTTAGTAGAAAGGAAATGATTGTTTTCTTGTTCTACTTGGTTGGTTGTTCTTGTTGTCCAGGATTGTTGGAAGCAAGAAAGTCATTAAGGGAGGATTGTTCTCTTAATGTACTTAGTGAAAATCCAAGAGGATTGTTCTTGGTGGTTTTGTTAGAAGATTGTAGGAGGAGTCTTGGTATAGGCTTGTACAAAGATCTAACTATAGTGAAATCTCTTTCATGTTGAAAAGGGACTGGAGTACTCTCGGATTGTGAGGGGAACCAGTATACATCGTGTGTTCATTTACTTTCCGCTTTTATTGCTTTTATCACACACAACAAGATCATAAAAGAATAAAAGGATAATTCTTCAAAATCCTAATTCACCCCCCCCTCTTAGGTGCACTCTTAAACTTACAGTTCCCAAAGAGCAAACCCTAATTTCTACCCAATTACCCAAGTGTTTCTCAACCTCTCCAAGTATTTCCCAATCCCCTTAGATAACTCCAAAGGTTTCCCAAAAACCTTTACCTTTCTATAGGCTATTGTTGTATGAGTTAGCGAATGAGTGCAAAGTAGTTTGAGTGTGTGAATCAGAGTGTCGGAAATGGTAGGTGTCAGGCTTTATATAGAATGAGGGTAAGATTAGAAAATGTATTTTATACTATCTTTCTAGGCATATTTTAAAAGCAGCACATGTTTTTAGGTCAACTCCTAGAGTCATAAATAACACTGAGCATGTTGGTATCTAATTCAAGATATGGTTGAAAATTATTGATTAGTTGGTGCAAGTTATTATTCTGCGTCTAGTTTTGTTTTAAAACTTTTTTTTTAATAGGCCATTGATTGATAAAACTCGCACTAGGGGTGCAACCCTTACAAAAACACGACACTAAAGAGTGTTTGACTCGGATAAAGGAAGTTTAAACCATTCATAATAGTTTGGTCTAAATTTAGTATATCCAAAATACAACCATCTTCAAGAAAGAAAGATAATATTAGAACAAATAACATCATAACTCTTTCATAATTATTGCACACTGAAAATTATGCTTTCTTTGGCATCTAATTCAGTATATTTTTTACTATATCTACTTCCTATTTTGTCTTCTCGCCCAAAACAATATATTTCAATCACTTTTCTTTTTCAAAAAAATACATAATATCATCAAAATTTGTTAAATCGCAATTTAGATGATTAATTCACAGAATCTACATTAAATGATAGTTTCTCATAATTCTTGATTATCAACATTATGTGAACCAAACAACATGTCGATTTCAAGACAAGTATAAATCGATAAAAAAAGAAAGTCAATCCTTATGTAAATAACTTCAAAATTTAGTGAAAATATGCCGCTCATTAAACAAAAGATAAGAAAAGGAAATTAAAACAAGTAAAGAAAATCTACTAACAATTCTGTTACAATCCTATAACATATAAGGTCATTTTTGAAAATGCTAATTCAATATAGGCCAACATGTGATTCAAGATTCATCATGAATCGTTTTTCAAAACTTAGGAGTTAAAGTTTTCTTGAACTAACAATCTAGTATGAACGAAAAGTTAATTCATTCTAGTCATACATACATGTTAGAATCAATGTACAAGTTATTTCCCTAACTAAGGCATTTTTAGTTATGATAATAACATATAACTAAAGACACCATCAGAGAAGCCATGAATCAAAGAAAATTAAATATTTTTCCAAAGTAGAATACGCATTTCACCTTTGGAATAAAAAACCTCTAACGAAGCAAAAAGTCAATTACCCCATCAGATATTATGCACATGCGCTAATTTGTCATCTATCAATGTCTTGGATAACTTACTTGAGAGTTGTTTCATGTTTACACTCAGTTTCTTCAAGTTATGCAATGAATGGAGTTTGACCTTTAACAAATCAGAAAATAAAGCAATGAAGAATAAGATTGAATCATTATATATTTAATAAAGCCGTATCATATTTTAAAAAATAAAAAATAAAACAAGTAACTGTATATGAGGAAAAATTATAGCCATTTGCACGAGGGTTTGATCAATAGAGGGGACGACATAGCCTAATTCCCATAAGAAGAATAACCCTGCTCTCTAACCGACTATATTAAAAATTTGAAATACAATTTGATAAATATTATTAAATAGTATACTTGCATAAGTTATACCTGTAAAGTATTAGAAGACACGATCAATGATTTAATATTAGTAAGTTCTTTCAACCAGCCAAGTAGATGTAAAGGAGCTCCAATACATATTTGGGTCAAGGTATGAAGACTTGGAGTAGACAGCTGAATTTTACTATAGTTCTTTGCATAATCTTCATTTGTACAATCAAACTATCAAGTGTGGTACTTGATACATATAGGGCATCCCGAGAAAGGATTAATTTCACCACGTCTACAACTCAATCAATGATGGAAATTTGAGAGATTATAAAAAAGTTTTTTTTTGAAGGTAAAATAAATATATTATAAAAAAGGGAAGAGATGTTAAAGTGTGACATGAAAGTATTGGATGTTACAATTGAGAATGACGCATAGTCCACCAATTCGTTAGCCACTAGAACTCCATCCAACATTTGTCTTCCCGGAACAAAAGCACTTTTTTTTTTTTTTTAATAGGCAATGGCATTAATCAAGAAGTATTATGGATACTTCAAACCCGAAAAGAACACAAAAGACATTCTTCAATTACTCAAAGCAAGTAAGAGGAAGAATGTTCCAAATGTAAAAATTACAACCATCCTTCAAAACATAAAACGATTGGAGCCACAGCCAAGCTAACCAAATAATACCCGACATGCACTCGGTAAAACTATAATATTCACCTCTAAAAATGATCGCATTGCGCCTCAACCAAATGCTCCAAACCGTAGCTAGCCAAATAACCGCGATGATCATTCTCTTGGATTTAGCCTTCACCTTTTCAAAGTTATCGAAGAACCCCTCAAAATCTTCCAACCCCACATTGCCAATCGGCCCCAACCATTCAAACACCTTCCTCCATAAGCAAGATAAAACCTTACATCCGCCTAAAAGATGATGTAAGTTTTCCTCCTCCGAGTGACAAAAAACACAAGAAAAATCTCCATCTTCCAACAACATTCCCCTCTTTAGTAATTGATCCTTAGTGGCGAGCCTATTAAGAAAATTCTCCAACCAAAGTGCAGAATATTTGGGTGCGATTTAATCCTCCACAGAAAATCAATTTTCTTCAGAATAGAAGAGCAAAGAGGAGGGCTTTTAAGTTTTTCAAAAAATCTGTCATAGCAAGATTTTACCGTAAAAACACCTTCGCTATTACAGCTCCAAATGTATATATTACTGCAGTAGTTGGCTCATGATTGGTTCACTTTTCACTATTTAAAATTAAGGCGAACCTTCTGCACATGTTTTAATAGTTTAATTTGCATCTTATTGTCTTTATAAAGCTCAATTGATCCTGGTTAGAAGTTGATTTGATTGATTTTTATTCCTAGTATTACGCGTCAATCAATTAAAAAAGGATCTTGATTATTTGAGACCATATAAATTTCACTGTATTTCAAAGTATAGATTGCATGTTTAAGATTTATTTTCTTCCTTCATCTAACCATGTTATCAATTCAAAGAGAAGAATGGGACCTTTTTAGCTTACAACGCTTCAGGTGACACACCAGTTTTATACTTCCGTCATAGCAACACGTATCATGGTTTCGACATAGTCTCTGTCATCCAATAGAAAGCCACCAATCTACAGTGTCATTAAAATGGTTTTAAAACAAAAAAATCATTTCATTGGATACATGATAGTGATTGGTTGACAATATAAAAATATTTTACATTGTCAGTGCATCACCCCTTTTATTACTTAGCATGTAATGTCATATGGTGTGGTGTGTATCATAAGCGGTTTAAGGTTCTGGAGAAGATAATTTCAAAACCTTTGTAGAAAATTTTTTTGATATGGAAAATCCTGTTATCTCAGATTCTAGAATCTAAATCAAAGTGTTAGTTTGAATTTGTCATTTATGCTATGCAATACATTCCAAATGCAAAAATCAAAACCTTCTTTGTCCCATTCATTAAGCACTTAAAAAATATCATTACTAGTATGTATTTCCCTTTCACCACAAGTTAAAGGATCCTCACTGTTTTCTGATTTCAACATCCTGCATTATATTACTAAGGTTTTGCGTTTATGATGTCCTCCAATGAAATTCATAAGAATATGTATTTTGGACTTGAATAATGCCCAGAGATGACCATGATCAACAATTATAATGTCCCAACAAATACTCAAATGTTTGGAAACTAGGACATGCTCGTTTACTAAATACAAAATGATTAATATCTCCAAGTTCCTCTTGTCCATGGCCGTGTAAGTACAATACATAAAATACACATAAATTATAGAAAAGCTAATAAGATTAAACTAGGAAACAATGAAACAAAGTAAATAAATATCCACATTGACGGTGGTCAAGTTATGGCGTCTGTGTCGTCATGATCCTCTTCTTCTTCCTATTCACCTCTATTTTCTCCCTCTTCTTGTTCCTCTTCCTCTTAAGACACATCAGTACCACCACTCGCCTCATCCCCTAATTTTTGGATAAAATTGTATGTCCATGTGCTGCTTTTGGTAATAGCAAGGCCAAGGGTACAACCCCGACTCAAACTTTTAGAAATAAAACTAGATAGAATTCAGCAAAGAGAATAAATAAGGAGAGAGAAAGGATCTTCATGTCTAATATCAAAATCAATGGTTAAATACATGAAAGACATAATAGGAGATAAAGTTGAGAACTATCTTAACTTCTCAATTTCCATAATATATGAGACAAATAGTTCAACGACACTAAATGTAATAATGTAAAGTATTTCATATATATGACATGGATCATTAACATTCCCTCAATTTCTATGCACACAATTTCATGCCTTATTGTATTTTTAATTAAATTAAACATGAAACATCAATATAATCAAACTCATATTAAAAAATCTTTAAATTTACTATTAATATTTATTTTCTTACCGAAATATACTCACATTATACTTACAGAAGCAGAAACAGTTTATCCAATGACAACATCAAAACAAGATCATTGATGTGACAACAATCCATTCAATTTGAACTAAAGCACATAGAATTGACAACATTAACCTAGGAAGATGAAAGCATATCCCATATCATTAAAAAGAAAATCAGTTTAAATCCTATTTTTGTTTCCATAACATATTATAGCAAGATGTATGAAATGAATTATATCAGGTGATTATATAACGCAATATAACTGCGTTATGGAAACAGAAACAAAATATAAATTGAATTTATTTTCATTGGCATGAACCATGCTTTCATCAGCATGGACTATGTTGTCAATGTTGTGGGCTATCCTCCAATTTGGATGGATTGTTGGCCCATCAACGATCATTATTTTTCCAATTTTTACTTATTACACTTCTCACTTCCTAAGAGACACATTTAAATAAATGTTGTCAGGGAACTTCTTAGAGGCTTAAAGTTAAGGTTCTAAAATTTTTAATTATGTTAATAGTTTCGGTGAGGCCATTAAATCAACTAAAACTACTTCTATAAGCATCACTATAGTTTCTTAGTAACATATTATTTATTTAAAAATTTATTGATTTGTTAGTATGAGTTATATGTTTTATTTTAATAAGCAATGGGATTAAGAAAGGAGTTTTAGGGATATTTCAACCGAAAACAAAGCGGAAAGCTTCTACTACTCAAAATAAGTGAGAGGTGGAATATTTCAGACATAAAAGTGACAATTATCTACTAAATTGTAATAAGATTGAAGCCGCGACAAAGAATAAAAAACAACCTCCGACATACATTTGGTAAAACTAAACGTCTCATTCTTAAAAATGAACGCGTTACGTCTAATTGTAAAAAATGAGTTATATGTTAATTGATGTTTTTTGTGTTTAATTTAATTAGCAAGGAAATTAAAATTTGTAATTGTTTACTGAGAAGTGGAGAAAATGTAAATGATCCATGTCATATCAATGATATATCTTATACTATCTTATTTGGTGTGGTGGAAATGTTTCTCTCCCGAATTCTTGAATTTGGTAAGCTATTGTGGTTCTCAACATTAACTGCTAGTATGTCATTCACATACTCAACCATTGATTTTGCTATTAGACCGAAAGAGATCCTCTTCCTTCTTATTTATTTATTCTAGACACAACTCCTACTCTAACTCTTTTGTGATTATAGTAATGTTTACTGTAACTTCATTTTCTTACAATAAAATTCTATAACAAGTGCTCAAATTAAAAAACGTGAGAAATGGCTTTTTATTAATTTAGTCAATAAATTCTTTTTGTCTAATTGTTAATCTCTCATATCCAATGGTTATCCTACGTTGAGTTGAGATAATATAATAAGATCATATATTAACGAAATTTGTTAATGCTATAAAAAAAAATTGTTTGTAAAATTCAAAATGGTATAAGCACTTATATTATTGTTTGAGAAATGTCTAGAAAAATAATATTAATTTTGGATTTATTAATAGAGTAAACAATTTAAACACTCACGATTCAATAAAAGAGTATATCTCATTTTAACATTGTATACTTGATCTAAATGTTTTTCACTACGCCAAATTTAATCTTTAACAGCACCCCTACTAAAGCGCTTCTAGTAAAAAGCGCTCTTATAGGTTGCACTAAAAACAAAATAAAAAAACACGCTAAAAAAGCGCTCTTAAAGGGGGGGGGTATGAGAGCGCTTCTGAAAAGCGCTGTGGTAGGGGGGGTGTATGAGAGCGCTTTTGAAAAGCGCTTTGGTAAGGGGGGGGTATGAGAGCGCTTTTGAAAAGCGCTTTGGTAAGGGGGGGGTATGAGAGCGCTTTTCAAAGTGCTGCTATAGGGGGGTTTAATGAGAGCGCTTTTTGCTAAAAAGCGCTGGTATAGACCAGGCTATGAGAGCGCTTTTCAGAAGCGCTTTAGTAGCCTTTATTAGTAAAAGTTAAAAACAAAAACACGCTTTCACTTTCTCACTTTCTCTCTTTCGTTTTCTTTTTATTTACTGTTTCTCAATTTCTCTGCAACCGAAAAACCCTCCGTCGTCGCCAGCCACAGCCACCATCGTTCGTCCCTCCGTCGCCAGCCACCACCGTTCGTCCCTCCGTCGCCAGCCACCACGAGCAACCTCCGCCGTTCTTCTTCCTTTCAGATCCAAAACACACGAGTTTATGGTGAGTTGAGGTTCGTGTTGTTGCTGAGTTCGGTTTCGATTCTGAATCTACAAACCAAAACCGGGTGAGACCTTTCTGAGTTTATTTCTTATTCTCTCTTCCTCTCTCAAATTTCTGAAGGGTTTGTTTGATTAGGAAAGTGATGAACAAATGTTTGGGTTTGATGAATGTTTGTCTGGTTATGTTTGATGATGATTTGTGAATGGTTTTGTTTCTGATGAATGGTTTGCGTGTATGAGAAAGATGAACAATTAGGGTTTTGGTTAGTGTTTGCGGCTGTGTATTGTGATTGTTGTTGGATGAATATGAACAATGTATTTACAGTTTCTGGAGAGGTTTTTCGAAGATGATGAACAGAATTTTTTTTAGGGTTTTTGGTTGTTGGCTCTACGGCTCTACGGCTGATTTTTTTTAGGGTTTCTGGTTGTTGGCTCTACGGCTCTACGGCTGATTTTTTTTAGGGTTTTTGGTTGTTGGCTCAATTGACTTGTTCTTTTATCAAAAACTATTTTTATGTGCATGTGGTTGTTAATTGATTTCTTATAAATTGGTTTCTGTTCTGGTATAGCACTATTTTTATTAACTATTTTGTCTTTTGTTCGGAGATGAGGAAATTTTTGAGAATGTGAATGTTGTGTAAATAATCACGTTTTTCTATTGTAGGTTGAGCTTCAAACAGTGGATGGACTGGTAAAGGATAGAACACAATGTGCCCCTGCCGATTATGTTCCACAGAATAAGAATCAAGTAATGTACCCCGAAGCTAAGTCTTCTGTGGCAGGATCGTTCGGGGTACAGTTATTTGATTCATATTCTGTGACACAATACAACATAGCTCAGGTGACTACTGGTTCTCCACTAAAGCATCAATACAACATAGCTCCAGATAATACAGGAAGCGTACATTGGCTGCATAAGAACTCGGAAGTTGTTTCCCATTTAGTTGTTTTGGTTTAGAAATATGTGAATTGGTTTAGTTGTTTTGGTTTATAAATATGTATATATGTATTTTGATTTACATTAATGGTATATAATATAATACTTTTTTGTATATAATCGATATCGATTATAATGGTATATATCGATTTGAAATGATAAATTATAGGTTCATGAAAAAATACTGCCAAAAAATAGTAAATTACAGGTTCTAAAATATTGCTGCCAAAAGTGCAGGTTTAGAAATAATAAAAAGCATAAAAAAAAAAAAAAAAAAACGCAACATACGAAGGCGCTTTTGAAAAAAGCGCTCTTATAGGGGTGCCTACCAGAGCGCTTTTTCTTGAAAAGCGCTCTTAAAGGGGGGCCTACAAGAGCGCTTTTTCCAGAAAAGCGCTCTTATAGGGGGGGTCTACGAGAGCGCTTTCAGAAGCGCTTTTGTTACCTACGCCAGCGCTGGCTTTCACAGCGCTTTTAAGCGCTTTTAAAGCCCAAAAAAAGCGCTTTTAAAGCCCCGGCGTGTTGTAGTGTTTTTAGTAAACAAGATAATATATAAACCAGTGAACTAAAGGTTCACCAACCTGTTTACAAAAGGGGGGCCTTAGCCAGAACAAGAAAATACAAACCAATTGACATTATGATAAGAACCGTATCGGATCTTTGACAAAATCATAATAAGAAAAATTGGAATGAGTATTTTCTCCGCAAAAAGACCATCTCCACACTAAAGCTTTGATGTTCCAAACAACATCGTCAAAATTTCAAATCTCCTCCCTAAAACAAACCCCATTCCTACTTAACCATAAAGCCCAAGAAGTTGCCAACCATATAATATCTACCTTCCTATCCAAAACTTTCTTAGATATACAAAAGGAATGCCATTTCATAAAACTTGAAAGACACTCTTCCTCAACTATCCCCTCTTTACCTATCCACACCGCTATGTCCCTCAAAATATTCTTTACACAAGAACAAGAAAAGAAAGAGTGATCCCGATTCTCCGGATCAATCTCACAAAAAGAGCACAAGGAAGCATCAAAAGCTAACGGAATACCTCGAACACCAAGAAATCAAGTTAAAGGATAAAATTAAAGATAGTGGTGACATACTTTTTGATCACTTGAATGTCTTTGACATATTTCGAATGATTGACATGTCACATAGTCTTTAAATGTTTAGTTGACATTTGTTTCTTCAGCATATTTTCAGTCTCCTCCACTCTTTTTTACAACTCTTTTTCAATGGTCCTCGCCTACTATACCAAAGTCTCCTTCAAAATATAGCAAACCAGAAATTATAACTTTGGAGCTTTTTTTTATAGGAACAAAGTAATTATCATATATGTTAGTTAAACCAACAACAATTATTCATTATGTAGCATTTTTTGACATTGAAAGATACTTGCATAAACAAACAATAGAATATAAATATTCTATGGTATGGTAACATGGCGGTGCTATGTTTTGAAAACAAAAAAGATAAAAAAGAAAAATAGTACTCTCAAGCATCGAAAATCTACTGTGATGCATTTTATATAGCTGTATGGCTATTTTAAGAATAGTAACAGAAAAATATAAAAATGTTATATATATCATATCAAAGAGGATAACAAGGTTGAAAATATACCATTGAATTGAGTTCTCAAAACTCACTTAGACCAACATAGGTTTTTTTTCACATCAACAATCACATCCAGTGATTCAAGCTTCTGCAAATGTATTATGGGCCAGTTATAATCTTGGAATCAATTTACAGCATCCCTGAACTGAAGCCTCTGCAAATGTATCCAGCGTTGGAATCATCATTATAACTGCTTTATCTAGTGAATAAAAAGTGATTGTGAGAAAATAGATTGAATATACAATTGTACAATTCATGTATTTTGGAATTCAAGCTTTCACTGTTCTTCTGCAAATGTACAATTAACGGATTGAGTAATTAACTTTGGTTGAGAGAGAAGCTGGGTTTTCTTGTGGGCGAGAGCGAGAACATGGCCACCTAAAATTTATAAGATAAGATAATGCATGACACAAAAAGGTTCAATAAACCAATACTAATGAAAATGGCCACCTAAAATTTATTTACAAAACAAAACACAAGACACCTAAATTGAACGACTTATTAGTTTGAGTTTGTTATTTTAGGCAGAAGAGTGTGTAATTATAGAATGTGTTTTCTAGGATAGTTTGAGATTAAAATGCAGCGGAATATGATCATATTGATCATTTCTAGAAAAGTTTGAACAAGAATGCTTGTCATAAGATGGTGAGCTAATTTATATGGCACAAATGTTATCGTATGGTTGCATGACTTGATAAGCTTAATCCCCAAAATGATGAAAAATATATATGTAGAAGGATCCTATAAAGATAATCTACAAAAATTAATACCAAAAACACTCATTAAAAATTTAAATATTCCTTTCCTGTTATATTGAATCATTGACCTGGACATCGCAGTGTCTTTCGTGTTATAAAAAAACTTTAACACTTATAGAAAACAGACACACATTTAACAATAATGATGTCCCAACAAAAACTCCAATTTTAAGAAACTTTGACATGTTCATTTACTAAATACAAAATGATAAATATCTCCATGTTCCTTTTGTCTATGGCATTGTAAACTAGGATACAATGAAACAAAGTAAATAAAGATTCACATTGACGATAGTCAAGTTATGGCAACAATCTAGCTAGTCATCATGCTTTTCTTCTTCACCATTTTTCATCAAATTCTTCTTCATATTCATCTCTACTTCCTTCCTCTTCTTGTTCCTTTTCCTCTTTAGCCTAATCATTAATTCCACTCGCGTCACCCCTTAATTTTATTTGATAAAATGGTATGTTCATATGCTACTTTTGGCAATAGCAAAGCCATGGGTACAACCCCTACTCATACTTTTAGAAATAAAATTAGAGAGAATTCAATAAAGAGAATAAATAAATAACGAGAGAAATGATCTCCATGTCTAATACCAAAACGAATGGTTGAGTACTTAAAGGACATAATAGTCAAAAAAATGTGAGAACCACCGTAACTTATCAATTTCAAGAATATGTGAGAGCAATATTTCAACCACACCAAATGTAATCATAAAAAGTATTTTACAGATATGTCATGAAACAATTGCATTATTTAATTGTATTTGTAATTAAGTTAAACATAAAACATCAATAACATAAAACTCATATTAACAAATCTTTAAATTTTTTATTAAATTTTTTTATTATTTAATTATACGCACATTATACTTATGGAAACATAAATAGTTTATCCAATGGCATCATCGAAGCAATTAATAAATTTAAAAAAATAAATAAAAACCTTCACCTTTGAGCCACCAAATATTCTTTGTCAACATTGGTGTAAAGTGTAATTTTGTTTCTCACTAAGATAACAAATGAACAGAATATGTGAAGTGTAAAAAGTAACAGTTGAAAAAGGAAAGATTATTTATGTGCCAACAATCCATCCAAGTTAGGCTAAAATTCATAGATTTACAACATAACCTAGGAAGATAAAAGCATATCCCATACCATTAAAAATAAGAAGATTATATAACCGCGTTATGGAAACAAAAACATAATATAAACTGATTTTATTTTAATTGGGATGGGCTATGCTTTTATTAGAATGGACTATGTTGTTAATGTTATGGGCTATCCCCCAACTAGGATGGATTTTTGGCCCATAAACAAGCATTCCTTTTCAATTATTACTTATTATACTTCCCATCTTCTCTTCATTAATTGCTATAATGAGAAACATAATTAAATTTATGTTGTCAGGGAACATCTTGGAATCTTGGAGCTTTAAGTTTAGGTTCTAAAATTTTTTAAATATGTTAATCATTTCGGTGCGACCATTGAATCAACTATAACTTCTATAAAAAATATAGTACTCTCAACTTCTCATAAAAACTCAACATATTCTCAATGCCCAATCAAATAAAACTTTAATAACTTATAAATAAAATCACAATTTAGCCATTACTCACCAATAATAAACACAACAATAAGTTGTCAACAGAACCTTAAATAACTCAAAGTCAGCTCATTCGCTAAAGAAGTCAAAATTTTCAACTCAAGATCAACTCAAAAGTTAACTAATTTATTTTAATCTAATTAACTAAAAACACAGTGTGAGTATTATAACATTCAAAATAGTAATTCTTATTCATCCCTTTCATATAATTTAATTAACAAATAAATCTAGAAGAAGAATGTCATTTCAAAAGCTGAAACAAAACCAAATTTAACATGAGAGCTACAACATTAACTGGAATTATAATATATAATATAGAAAATAATAATAAAGAAAACAAAACCACTTATAAAAAATTGTTCAATGTTTGGGCTTAAATTTCTACTTATAAACTAATAAGAACCGACATCTCATATCAATTAGTAATAACCATTATAATTCCAAAATTTAAAAATTTATATTTATTAACCTACTATTTGCACTGACATAAACTTGTAACAGTATAATATTTATTTAGATAATGGACAAACATATTAATAAACATGAACTTGAAATCATGTGTCAGGAAACTGAAATCCTAGAGCTGCACGATGAATTCATGTGTCAAGCGTCCAAAATATCCAAAACAATTTCATTAAATCGGGAATGATATGAGCATTTCTCAAATATAGAGTGATACATTTTAAATAGATGAAGGGCCATTTTAAGAATAGTAACAGAAATATTCAAAGACAGATAACAAGGTTGAAAATATACCATTGAATTGAGTTCTCAAAACACACTTAGAGCAACATATGTTTCTTTCACATCAATAATCACATCCCCGCCCCCATGACAGTTCAGTATTATGGACCAGTTATCATCTTGGAATCCATTTAAAGCATCATTGCAAATGTATCCAGCGATTGAATCATCATTGTGAAAAACTCGATTGAATATCCAATTATGCAATAGAACAAGCGATTCAAGATTTCACCGTTTTTATAGTGATGGTCATAATCAACTGATTAAGTAATTAACTTTGGTTGAGAGAGAAGCTACGGTTTCTTGTGGGCAAGAGCGAGTTGGGGGTGATGGAACGAGTTTCTAGGGCGTGGAGAACGAGTTTTAATATTAAATATTTACGTTTTGTAATGTTTTTTTTTTATTGAGTAAAATTAAGTTTTGGTTTTTGACTGAAATTTTTGTTATATGATAGTAAAAAATATTAACACCCTTTTTTTTTGTATACAAGTAGGTTAGAGTCTAAAAAAAACTATAAATGAAAAATTAATAACTCTATTATGACTAATCACAATAAAATCATATTAAGAATATAAATCATAACCTATCATTTAAATCATAACTTTTGAGGATCCTCTTCATGATAGATCTTAACTTTTTTACTCTTATGGAACGATTTCAAGGGAGAGGAACAACAATTAATACTATTAATATTTAGTAATAATAGGAAAAAATTTCTGTAAAAAAAATAAAATAATAAGAATAACTTTTTCTACGTAGTAAAATTAAGTTTTGTTTTTTTAATGGAATTTTTGTTGAATGAAAGTACAGAATATTCACATCCTTTTTTTTTATACAAGCAGGTTAAACTCCAAAAAAAGACAGTAAATTAAAAGTTAATAACTCGAAGGTGTCCATCTGAGTTGGTGTCTTGCACTTTGTTTCTTGGTGTCCTTATGATACAAGCTTAAACTCATGATAATTTCTCACTTTCAGCCTTATCTCTTTAGCAAAGTTGACTAGAAAAATATAATCCTCCACATGCTCTCTTAGATTCCTCCAATACCTAATAGTTTGTCAATTTCTATGGTCTATCTTATTTAAGTTATTTATATAAACTGAAATCAACCTAGTCCTCTAAATTAAGATTAAAAAATAGGTCATAATAGTTATCTTTCACAAGTGTAATTCAAACCTATCTAGCAAAATTGCAATCTCGCAGGGCGTGAATTATGGTTAGTGGTGTGTTGGAGTATTTGGAACACCCGTAACGCGATCATCTTCAAGCAAGAAACCTTCTCTTGGTCGGATTTAAGGTGGAACATTATGATTTCAGCTTGGAAGTGGCTCTCGGTGGAGGATATTACTCATACCAATTGCAATTTCTACAACTTTTGCAAAGATCCTTTGCTTCATCTAGTCTAAAAGTTCAATTGGTTTTGTAATTTTCTTTAGCCTTTCCCTTTTGTATCAGGGTTTGAGTACCCCTAGTACTCATTATTAATTCAACCTTGCTTAAAAAAAAAAAAAAAAAAACTACACAATCACAATTTGTATAGTATGGCTCTTTTAGATTCAATTGGTATAACATTTTATTGGTTTTTACCTTGTTATATTGCACCATCCAGATATACATTCTAATTCTTTCTATTACTTTTATTTTGCATATTATACTCATTACTCACAAGTTAAATACTATTATTAGAGTTTCTAATTTTTCAAAAGTACAACATATCGTAAACTTGCCATTGCTTATGCCTCTCCAGAGACACACTTTAGCACCTATATTAGACCTTGGAGGATGAATTTCTGTGAATTTTTTCTATCATTTCATATGGGAGGAACCTTCTAAGTCAAATTAGGGTTCGATTTCTATTTATTACCAATCATTTGTAATGCATGCTAACACTATTACAGAAAAGACATTTAATAACGGTTGAGAAAGATATATAATCACGCAGGACCATGCGTTGTTATGTACTGTATCGTAGTATATGCGGCATTTTCAATCACAATCCAGTGACCGTCGTAGAAAACAGAAAGCCCGCGCTCTTTAACAACGTCTATTCCTAATAACAGTTGTGATATTATATGTGAATAAATGTCAAACGTTTCATACGAGAATCAGCACTACATCATTTTTAAATTGTTATCAAAACTTATATTATGACTACACAATAAATTTGAACAGCTCAAGGTATGCAATCTTTCCAACTTTCAAAGAGAGTAGAAAGCGTATAAAATTAAAGAAACAATTAAAGAAACAATAATTAATGAGCATCTTTGGTTTTTAAACTTCCAAGAGAAGAAGATGAAGAATCAGAAGGAACAATATAAAAGCGGATGAACCAAAACATAAAAGCAACTTCATTCAAAGGAATCAACATGTGTTATCCTACTGAAGCCAACAATATTGAGAATTCAAATATTACTGTAGAAGATGTTGTGGTACAAAACCAACATTAGCCTCAAGGTTCTTCACGGATATAAGAGGTAGATTTCTACAAATATTTCACTTTTAATTTAATCAACTCAAGGTATCAAATATGAATGGATGTGATGCACTTATTGTGTAAAATTTTTTACGCTAACCGTGCATATCAATTATCAATTAGTAATATCTTTTTCAATTGACCATATTTCATAATCCCTGATTGTTATATTGTTTAGAAATAATTATTTTAAGAACTCATTTTAAAATAGAATAAATTATATCAAATTTATTTATTATAATTTTAAAATAGTAATTTAATATTATTTTTAGAGATTTTAACCTAATTAGTTGTTAAATATTTATATACCATTTTGGACATAAATTTTAAACTAATAAAAAAGATTAAAATATTTTGTATCATTTAAAAAAAATTGTAATGGAAAATAAATAGTTAAATAATTACTTACATTCTTTTTCTATATCAGAAAGTAAATTATTTATAAAATATTTAAATATCATTCTAAACTATTAATTATTTATTTATTAGATGTTAAAAATTTAACCTAATAGTAACGAACAATAAATAGTTAAATAGGGAGAACTTAAGAAGAACTTGCTTATTCAAAAATCAAGACTTAAGTGGCTTAACGACGGAGATTCTAATAGTAAATTCTTCCATAGAGTTATGAAGGAGAGAAGGAGATGGAAACACTTAAGCTCAATCGTAACTAATAGGGGGGTCGTTAATTCGGTTAAAGAGGTGAAAGAGGCGGTGAAAGAGCATTTAAAGGTAAAGTTTGTTGAGCCTTGTACGGCCATACCAACATTAGATGGCTTGGCTTTTATATCTTTGAGTTTGGAAGATAGAAGTTCTTTGGAGGTTCCTTTTTCGGAAGAGGAAATTAAAGAAGCCGTGTGGAGTTCCGATCGTGATAAAAGCCCGGGACCGAACGTAATGTCTCTCCTATTTATTAAAAGATAATGGAATTTTATTAGTAAGGATGTTATAGCTTGCTTTAGGGACTTTTATGTTGGTGCGGTCTTGTCTAAATCCATTACGTCTTCCTTCCTTTCTCTTATTTCGAAGGTGTCTAATCTTTTAGGTTTAGACGATTATCGCCCTATATGCTTGGTGGGAAGTATCTATAAAATCATCTCTAAATGTTTGGCCAGTAGGATCAAGAAAGTTTTGGCGTCGGTTATCTCTAATAGTCAAAGCACTTTTGTGCCGGGTAGACAAATGATTGACTGTTGTTGTTAATGAATTGGTGGACTTTGCCACTAAGGAAGGAAAGGATTGTCTTCTTTTCAAAGTAGATTTCGAAAAGGCGTACGATAAAAGTTAGTAGGAACTTTTTGAGGTATATGTTAAGGAGAATGAGTTTCAGAGAGTTGTGGATGAGATTGATGGAGGCTTTTGTTTTCACGTGCAATATGTCGGTTGTGGTTAACAGTAGTCCAACCAAGGAATTTGGGGTGGAAAGGGGTTTTCTCCAAGGAGATCCCATCTCTCCTTTCCTCTTTGTTATAGTAACAGAAGGTTTGAAGAAATTATTCAACAAGGCGGTTGGAATTGGCATTTTCTTGGGGTGCAATGCTAAGGGCGGATGCTTCATATATGTTATTCAATTCACAGACGACACTTTATTAGCTGGAGATAGGATTTGGAACCATCTTTAGGATATTAACACGATCTTGAAGGGTTTTGAACTAGTCCTTAGTCTTGGAATAAACTTCCATAAAAGCAAGCTGATCGGGATTAACATTATTTCTCGCTTTTTTGATATTGTGACCTCTTTTCTTGGGTGTAAGTTGGAGAACAAAGAGTTCACTTTTCTTGGCATACCTATTGGTTCTAATCCTAGAAGAATAAACTTTTGGAGTCCTTTGTTGGATAAGCTTAGGAAGAGATTGTCTACTTCGTATGACAGATGGATTAGTATCGGTGGGAGATTAACTCTTACTAAGTCGGTGTTAAGTAGCTTGTCAATCTTTACTCTCTCTTTCTATAAAGCTCCCAAGAATTTCATTAAAGAGTATTCTAAAATTCAGAGTGATTTTTTATGGGGAGGAACGGAAAAGAAGAGGAAAACTCACTGGGTTAGTTAGAACGATGTGTCCCTTCTGGTCAATAAGGGAGGTATTGGATTGAGAAGAATGGAGGAGTTTAATATGGCTCTCTTAACCAAGTGGATGTGGCATATCTTAAATGACTCTAATTCTCTATGGTATCGTATTTTGAAGGCGCGATACGGAGATATCAAATTATTAGTGGCTAATGGAGGAGGAAATCTCAAGATTAATTTTTCGAAGTCGGTGTGGTGGATGGATGTTTCTTCGTTGGGTAATCATTTTTCAGAGGATTCTTTCGCGAAAAACTATGTCTCCCTTATTGGCAACGACTATTCCACATCCTTTTGGCATTCAGCTTGGTTGGATGGGGATCTCTTAAAGGTTGAATTGGAAGAGCTGTTTAATGTTTCATTTTTACAGGATTCATCTGTTGCAGCCTTGGGTGGTTGGTCGAACGGTAACTAGACTTGGAGTTGGTTCGGTATTTCGCTAGAAGCTAGGACAACATCTGTCATTGCTGAATGCGCACGGCTGAGGCTGCTGTTATCGGGTGCAGAACTGGAAAAGATTGGTCTAGATTGACCGATTTGGCTGATGTCCGGTGACAAATGCTTTTTCGTTGCCACGTGCTACAAGGGATATGTGCAGTAGACATATTCCTTTTGGTCAGGATGATCTTCATGCTAAGGCTATGTCGCACATTTTGAAGGTGGACGCTCCGTTAAAGGTTAGAATGTTTTCTTAGAGATGCTTTTTAAATCGTATTCCTTCTAAAGCTGCGCTGGTTAATCGAAATATTCTGTCCTCCACTACAAACTCTACTTGTGTGTTCTGCGAAATTTCATTTGAGACTTCCAGCCACTTTTTGTTGCATTACCACACGGTTCAGTTGGTTTTGAAGGATATGGCCGAATGGACAGACTTGGATAATCATTTGGCGAAGGATTTCAAAGAAAGCTTTTCGGTTTGGAGAACGTCTTGTATTCAAAAAAAGATGAAAAAGAGGAAAGTGGGAGTGTGTGGTTGGCGATTGTTTGAAGCGTGCAGCTTTGCAGGAATGGGATTATTTTCAACAACATATGTTGGAATGTTTCGGACATCGTTTGGAGTTATAAAGTTTTGATTTGGAGATGCTTTTTTATCGGGAAAATTATGCAAACCATATGCAACTTCTACGAATTTAGCAAAAATCCGTTGCTTTACTTATGTTAGGCTTATTTAGTCGTATAATTTTCTTTTTCGGAACTGCTTCCATCTGTCTTGTATTTGTATCTGTTTTGTGAGCTTTAGCTCTTATTAATAGCATCTCGCCTTTGGGAAAAAAAAAGGTTAAATAATTACCTACATTCTTTTTCTCTATTAAGAAATAAATTATTTATAACATATTTAAAATATCAATTGTAACCAATTAGTTATTTATTTATTAGATGCTAAAATAAATGAAAAAGGGAAAAGTAAAAGACTTTATAATGGATAGATAATTTAAGATTAAAAATAGTGTGGTATGTTATTCTTCTTTTATTTTTAAAACGTAAGGAAACATAAAGGCCCAAATAATTTGTCTAGATCTAGAAAATAAACATATATTTTATAACATATATTTGAATAAAAATAACTTGGAGTCTAAAATATCTCTCTCCTATTTAATTCATCACTTAAGTTTTAGATATTAAATAATTGAATAGAAAAATATTAAAAAAAACTTCTTTCATATTAATAAGTAATAAATAAAATATTAAAATATCCACGAGTATTAAACTATTTACAAAGAAGAAAGACAATAACATTATATAACAATTTTTTTTTTTAGAAAGCAAGAGATATCATTGATGCGAGAACAAAGGGTTCTCGAAGCCTTTACAAAGCGGACCGAAAGCGCCGACAAAAAAGAGAAAAATTACAAACCAAATACAATTACGAGAGGAAGTGCATAGGATCCATACAAAACTCGTAAAAAGAGTAATTGGGATGAGTAATTTTCCCATAAAACGACCACTTCCACACCAAAATCTTAATTTCCCAAACAATATTGTTAACACTCCAAGGCTCCTTACTAAAGCACCATCCATTCCTAACCGACCACAAAATCCAAGTTGTAGCCATCCAAACCACATTCAATTTTCTTCTCTTAACTTTCTTCCTATAAAAATAAGAGTGCCATTCCATAAAAGACGATAAACACTCCTCCTCTATATTATCTTCTTTTCCTACCCAAAAAGCTATATCTCTCCAAATATACTTAACCACCCAACAATCAAAAAAATAGTGATTTCTACTTTCCATACCATAATCACAAAATGTACACTATAATTCATTCAAAGGAAAAGACATACCTCTCTTCTCCAAAAGATATTTCATAGGTAGCCTATTAAGAAGTAATCTCCACCCAAAAGCCTTTATTTTAAACGGCACTTCCATCTTCCACAAAATATCAAAAGCTTCCTCGTGCCTAATAGAAGGGCCAAACGGAATGCGTAATTTCTCATAGAAAGCATAACAAGAAGCTACCGAAAATTCCTTTTCCGGATTTCCCCTCCACACAACTTTATCTTTCCCCTCCTTCCAACCATCAAACTCCGCCAAACACCCCCTCAAAGACAAGATATTCGTAAAAAAATCGGTGTTCCCCTCGATATTTCTTGGAATCCCAAAGTCTCCCCATTGCCACAAACCATTAACCCATCCACCCATCGCGGCTACCGATACATTTTTAAGGTTGGAAGCAAGAAATAAATTCGGAAATACCTCTTTAAGAGCTTTATCATCCAACCACGGTGCTTCCCAAAACGGGGCATTAAATCCATCATGAACTATAAATCTACCATAAGCAACAATGGGATCTTCTAAAGAAAAAGAGATGATCTTTAAGATGTCCCTCCACCATAAAGAGCAAGAAGTAGAAACAATATTGTCTTTTCTAAACCCGTAAACCTTTGAAGAAAGATCACCATATCGGGCCTTTAAAACATTGTACCACAAAGAATCTTGCCCTTGAAGAATCCGCCATCTCCATTTGTTAAGAAGTGCCATATTGAACGCCGCCAAATCCTTCATCCCCAAACCTCCTTTTTGCAACGGGAGAGTAACATTTTCCCACTTAACCCAATGAATGCATTTCTTTTCTTCTACACCTCCCCAAAGAAATCTACTTTGCATGCTAGTAAATTTCCTTACTACCTTCGCCGGCATCTTCAAGAAAGACATAGTAAAAATACACAAAGAATTAAGCACGGATTTAAGAAGAGTAATTCTACCGCCCAAATTTAAAAAGCGATTCGTCCACCCCTCCAACCTATTCTTCATCTTTGCCAAAAGCGGGTTCCAAGTAGCTTCCTTCCTAGGATTGAAACCAATAGGGATACCGAGAAAATAAAAGCTACTATCTTCCAATCTACAAGAAAGGAAATGAGATACGGCTTCTAAAAAATGGGGGTTAGAATTGATACCAATCAACTTACTTTTATGATAATTAATACCAAGCCCCGACACCATCTCAAAAGCACTAAGCACCGCCCTTAACGCCCACGCTTGTTTCCAATTGCCATTCCCCACAATTAAAGTGTCGTCCGCAAATTGGAGAATATCCACCTTACAAGCCCCTTCAATTATGAAACTTTGAAATTCTCCCACTTCAATCGACTTTCTAATTAGCCCCGTAAGCCCTTCCATCACCATAACGAAGAGGAAAGGAGAAAGAGGGTCTCCTTGCCTCAAACCTCTATGAACTTTAAACTCCTTAGTAGGACTACCGTTAACTAGAACGGACATGTTACTAGAAAAAATCAAAAGTTCCATCCATTTCTTCCACTTTTCCCCAAAGCCCATTCTACTCATCATGTAACGAAGAAAGCTCCAACTAACCTTGTCATAAGCTTTTTCAAAATCCACTTTAAAAAGCATACAATTACTACCTTCTTTTCTAGCATAATCCACCACTTCGTTCGCCACAACCACACCATCTAACAATTGCCTACCGGGAACAAAAGCACTTTGATTGGGAGAAATGATAGAATTTAGAACAAGCTTCAATCTCCCCGCCAAAAGTTTAGCCACCACCTTGTACAAACAACCAACCAAGCAAATTGGTCTATAATCATCTAAGCCAATCGGATTCTTTTTCTTCGGAATAAGCGTCAAAAAAGAGGAAGTGATGGCTTTAGCAATGGAACCGCCTTCAAAGAAATAATTGAAAAAGAGAATAAAATCTTCTTTGATGATATGCCAACAATTCTTCAAAAAAAGAAAGGAATACCCATCCGGACCCGGGCTTTTATTCCCGCCACACTCTCCAACCGCAATCTTTATCTCCTCCTCGGTGAAATGTTTCTCAAGCCCCTCCGCCTCCTCGGAATTGAGAGTTTTAAAATCAATACCATCCAATAAAGGTCTCACTAATTCCGGTTCTAAAAACTTATTCCCAAAATGATTAAACACCTCCTCCCTAACCTCCTCCACCGATTCCGCTAAACCATTAGAAGAAAGAATAGGACCTAAGTGATTGATTCTTCTTCTTTGTTTCGTCACTTTATGGAAAAAATTAGAATTTGCATCGCCATCTTTAAGCCACGATAATCTAGATTTTTGAAGAAGCATATTTTCTTTTATCCTCAAATTCCTCCAAAATCTATTCGACGCTTCCTTCCTACTAACCTAGATATTATCAAATGAAACTTGAGAATTAGGATCTAACCTTTCGTCATTGAGATTTATTTCACGAACTCCTTCTTCAATTTCCAAGTCTATCCTCCCGAAAACCTCTCTACTCCACTTCTTAAGTTTGTCTTTTAAAAGCCTAAGCTTTTCCTTTAGAATAAAGTCTCCTCTTCCTTCCACCTTTAAATTTTTCCATTCTATTTCAACAAAAGGAATGAAAGAATCATGAGATAACCATTCATTGTTGAATTTGAATGGTTTAGGACCCCAATTTTGATGGTCCACCATTATCCAAATAGGACAATTATCCGAAACATCCCTATCTCCAATCAATTGACCGGTCACATGCCATCTATTCACCACCACACTTGATAAAAGGAAACGATCTATTCTACTTTTAGATTTCCCATCTCCGCTAAACCAAGAGAATTTTTTTCCTTTACAAGGCACATCCACCAATTCACTCTTGGAAATAAATTCCGAGAATAAATCCGCTTCTTTCCTATTGCACATTGCCCTCCTTCCCCGTCGCTCACCACAATTCTTGATAGCGTTGAAATCTCCTCCCATTATCCACTCACCATCCACAAAATTCTTCTTCAAATGTAACAACTCCTCCCACAATAATTTCTTTTTGATAAAGTCACACGAAGAATAAACATTCACCACGTAATAAAGATAGTCGTTCCATTTGATTTTTATACCCAAAAATCCCTCACCTTTAAAACTATTCAAAATTGTCAAAGAATCGTTCTTCCACAAGGTAATCAAACCACCCGATCTACCTCTCGAATTCGAGTAAGAGAAGCCAATATTCGAGGATCTCCAAAAGCTACTAGCAATGCTCTCACACATATTAGTCACCTTTGTTTCTTGAATAAAAAAAATGTCCGCCTTACTACTATTGATGATAGAACTAATTCTCCTCCTTTTGAGTGCATTCACTCCCCCTCTAATATTTAAAGATCCGATAATCATTGATCAACCTTGTGTATCACCTTCCCTCCTTCCTTACACACTACTTTGTTTTGCCCCACCACCTCCACCACACCTAAAGCAATAAAAGCCGCCTTTAGTTTTTCCTCCACGTCACGGTTCACAAAATCCCATTGCCTCCCATTATTCCTCTGAATATCGGATTCTTCCGGGTGTACCCCATAAAAATCCTTCGACCCCTCACTATTCAAACTACTGCCCATCATCTTATTATGAACAAGGATATTTTCAATAATATTTTTAGTGTCCTTACTACCAGCCACCCCCATCTTTCTAACAGTCCCAGCTTTAAAACGATTATTAACTCCTAAAGAACCACCACCATTGCCACTGTATAATTCAGCCAGCTGTTTGGATTTAACCCTCTTCCCGCCGCTTCTCCCCCCACAAGCTTCAGCCAAAGATCTTAATAAAACCGGACAGGATTTGCAAGCAATTTGTCCAACATCCAAAGATTCCGCAACCACGCTCGTATCGCCAACAACCTTAAAAGAACGCCCCTGCCTTGAAAAACCAGTACCCATCGAAGAAACAGAAATTAAATTATCACCTGTTTCTTCGGATAGATGTCCTCTTATATCTCCTTCACCCGAACCCCCCGCCTCCACAGTATTACGGACAGAAGCCAAAGAAGTGTCAAATAATCCATCTTTGGCTTTAATCTTCGCATCGTCTTGCCCCTCCCTTCGATCTCCAACACCATTCTGCATCTTAGAAATATTTTTAACCAACAACACTTTTTCGGACAAAGAAATCCCTTCTTCCCTCCGCATAACAGTAGGTATCCTGTCCGACACGGAAAACTGCTCTATGCCGTCTTCCTCGCTATTAGATCCCACCACCTCCTCAGAATTACAAGAAGCAGCATGCCATTCTTCTAAAGATTCCGAACTCGCACTAACAGAAGACTTATGCCACATATTTTGAGTCGACGATCGAAACAATCCCGCCGCATCTTCCCTAACAAAGAGAACCACCCTCCTGCCATCTATATTAACCGTAACAGATTCAGGGATGGATAAAGAAATAGGGATATTCACCATTACTCTTGCCACATCAAAAGCCTCTCCACCAGAAGTGTGTTCATCCAAACAGATGAACCTCCCCCAAGATTCGGCCAAAGCTACGAAAAACTCAGAATTCCACACATGAGCTGGAGTACCATAAATACGAAACCACGCGTCCCTACCTTTGTCTATCGAATCTGCCTCCCACTTCTTGACTTCGGAAAACCAAGTCTTCCACCAAGTCTCTCCTTCACCAATCAAGTCTTCGATGAACCCTTCCTCCTTTTCTTCGAGCAAACAACAATTGCCGCCTAAAGGAGTAACTTTAATCGCGTAAACACCGTCCAATTCCATGTGAGTTTGAATTGTATACGCAGACCCCGGGATACAAACCTTGCCCACATATGCCTTCTCCATCCTGCCTCTTTGAATAGAGTCTGAGTTGAAAACGAAAAGGGCCTCCTCATTCACATTAGAAATCGACCCAGAATTAGCCGCAACCACGACCTCAGCGTAAGATAAAGGATTATTTCTGATAGAACCCTCCTGCTGAATGCCCTTGTTCTTCCCCACCTCTGCCCTCTGAGTCCTATTCTGTGGCATAGAGAACTTCCCCTTCTCCACAAACACACGCCTGCCTCCAAAACCGGTAGCAACCCTCGAAAATCTCGGCAAGTTAACATGTATTTTCCTGCCGTCGATGATAATATTGTCCAGACGTACCGCTAACGATCGAGCGTCTTCGACATCGATGAATCTAGCAAAACCAAATCGCTTATCGAACTTGTTTCTTCTGGGCGAAATAGCTACCTCCACCACTTGTCCAGAACAACCAAAAAGCTCGAAAAGCTCCTTAGCAGAGTAAACCTCAGGGAACTCCGAAACATACATGGAGGTCACCTCTTTGCCGCTTGAAGAATTTCTGTTCCTCCCCCCATAAGGAAAGGTGTCCCACCTACCCGCAGAACGCTTCAAATAGGATACTCTAGTCCACCCTCCTGGCTGCATACCCACTCTACAGCAGAACGAAAATAACTCGCAAAGAAATCAACAACAACCCCAAATCCGAAACAAATCCTCAGCTAAAAAACCTCACCAAAAGCCCTAAAACAGTATCGATTGAATCTTCTCACCAAGGTCCCTAAGCCCTAAAGCCAGGAGTTTAAACCGAAGATGATAGGAAACACGACACCACTCTAGAGGCCTTTAGAATCCACCGAAGTTCCAGAAAGAAAAGCGCTCGCGGATCTCACCGAGAGGCTGCCGGAAAGCCCCAAACGGAATGGGTCTTCATCGGAAATCGCCTATTTCGTCGCCTATTTCTTGTTTTTGTATTTGTTATATAACAATTAAAAAAAGAACATTTATTTCTACTACTATATAAAATGAAATTCACGCTGATAAACCCTAATAGGACTTCGCACAGTGCATTGCTATTTGTTCATCACAATTTCTCTTCTCCTTAGAAAATTTGGAGACTATGAAAACCAAAAGACGAAATTACAATGCTAACGAAAATCGAGACAGAATCAGTGATTTACCTGATTGTGTTTGAATTCACATATTATCCACTTTGAACACCAAACAGGCTGTTCAAACTTGCATCCTTTCCAAAAGATGGAAGAATCTCTGGATGCTTCTTCCTGTTCTTTCCCTGGCTTCTCGTGACTTCAACACTTTCACAAGTTTCAATAAACTTGTGTCATAAATTTTGTCTCTTCGCGATGACAAAACAACTTTGCACGCTCTCATGTTTTATACGAACCATCACCTTCTCATAAGGGTTATAAAATATGCATTTTCCCACAATGTCAAGATATTGGAGATGACGATGGGTTGTTTTCGTAAATGCCTTCCACTTTTCTACTTTTCTCCTCATACTTTAACATCTCTTACAATTACTTGCAGTATCGGTCCATTGAGAGAATTTCAAAATTCTCTTTATTTTCCAGCATTAACCAACCTGTGTTTACGGTTCTTTGCCTTTTGTAGCAGTGGTGATAAAGGCTATGTTGAGCCCTTTTCGATATTTAAATGTTTGAAAACTTTGATCACTGACTGGTGTAATGTTCTACATGGAGATAACCTCTCCTTATCTAGTGCCACTCTTGTTAATTTAACAATAAAAGTGTATGATTCTTACAAATTTGAGTTATCAACCCCAAATTTGTGTAGCTTTGATTTTACGGGCAATCCTGTTCGCAAACTCAGTAAGAAATAAATTTCACTATATATAATTAATACTCCTGCAAAGTGGGTTGAAGATTTTGGTTTATAATGGTTATCTTTGTTGTCTGGTTTTTGTGGCAAGATTGCCTAACCTTGTATTTCTTTCCGTACACCAGTTTGATAAACTGTTAAGTTGATAACTTAAGAAATAATGTAGTAAATTTCGTGCTTCTTATTTCCTTTTCATTGGTTATGTTTTGATTTTAAGTTTGATTTGCAATTTACATTGCCTATATATTTTACAGATGTTACACCGTGGAGGATACTACTAATCGATTGAAATCAGCGTGGATGTCGTAATTAGCACAATTTTGTCAAGAGAGATCTCTCCCTGACTAGATAGCATGTTTATGATTTGTTTATTACTATTTTAGTTTTAAAGACGATTTACATATTTCATCATTTTAATGTATTTGACTCTTCTATGTTGAAAACCCATATATCTGACTTTGTAAAGCTAACTCAAATCAGGCAACTAGCCCCTAAAGTACCATCGCCACATTTCTAGTCATATTCTCATAAAGAAGCATATTTGTTTAAAACAAAAAATATTGAGATGTAAGGTATAAAATGTCGAAAAGAAAGGCAATGTTGTGTCGGTTTTATGGCGATCAAAGGAGTACCGTCGTGCCGATTTGAGAACCCTGAAATTGTTGTTGTCACAATATTTAGAGATAGTATAAAAAGTTTTGTTTCAGTTTTAACTGATTTGGTTCCATCAGTATAAATTCAAGGCTTGTAACATGTTATTTTATAATTGCTAACTAATTTGTTCTTTCTTTTTCTCTTCGACAATTTTTTTACTTAACAGTTTCAAACAATTAATTGTGATGACAAGTTAATTTAGATTTGCTTTAGTTTTAAAGCTTTTATAGTTTAAACTTTTTGAGTTAGGGTTGAGGCACAAGAATTTTTTTGTCACAAGAATTTGAGATGGTGAAGAACAAGAGAAAAAAAGGCCGCCATGATTGTATTAGAGACATAAAACATGCATTTTATTGAGAGAGAAAAAGATGATACAGGTGTAATTCAATGTGGTACTGCCCCCATTAAAATCATGTAATATACCGGTGAGGAATTTACTTGCACCCTCATCCTACAAATCACCCCTATTGCCTATTAAAAAAATACTCTAAGCCACCAAAAAATATTGTTGCATAGTTCTATAGTTGGTTGATTTCTTATTTCTTAGTTCCTGCAAGGAAAATCAGTATCACACATCTGAAATCATATTTCCAATGTATCAACTTTCAGGTTTCGGCGATGTTCCTATGGGCAGATACATCGAAGAAAAATATGAAATCATATTATGCCTAAAGTTAATACTGTCAATTATATATAACTATTGGTGATATAAATGACATCACCATTAAGACGTCATATGGAGTGTTACCCTAGGGAACGTTATAGAGCCTAGGGTACAAGCAAGAATCTGCCCTATCAAAGCAACAAATCTCCATACTAGGCAAGATTGATTGTTGGATCACATAACGAATTACCTCACGCCACTTGACAAGATGGAAGGTTAAATAAAGACCAGAGGAGGAGACACTCTTGAAGAATCCCTATAGAGATTATCAACATAAATCAATATCGAAAACACTCATAAAATACTTAAGCATTTCTTTCGTGTGTTACTGAATCACTGACATGGGTATCACTGTGTCTTTTGTGTTATAAAAAACTTAAAAAATTATAGAAAACACACATATATTCAACAACAATGATCTTTTAACAAATACTCTCAGATTATTGAAAACTTCGGCATGCTCATTTACTAAATACAAATTGATAAATATCTCCAATTTCCTTTTGTTTATGGCATTGTAAGTAAAATACATAAAACACACAGAAATTATTAAAAAAACTAATAAGATTAAACTAGGAAACAATGAAACAAAGTAATTAGAGATTCACATTGACGGTGGTCAAGTTATGGCAGTAATATAGTCATCATGCTCTTCTTCTTCTTCACCATTTTTCATCGAATTCTTCTTCATATTCATCTCCACTTCCTTCCTCTTCTTGTTCCTTTTTTCTCTATAGCCTCATCATTACTTCCACTCGCCTCATCCCCCAATTTTTTGATAAAATGGTATGTCCATATGGTACTTTGACAATAACAAGGGCATGGGTACAACCCCTACTAAAACTTTTAGAAATAAAACTAGATAGAATTCAGCAAAGAGAATAAATAAATAAGGAGAGAAATGATCTTCATGCCTAATACCAAAATCACTGGTTGAGTACATAAAGGACATACATGTCATGGATCATTGGCATTCCCTCAATTTCCTATGTAAACAATTACATTATTTAATTGTCTTTGTAATTAAATTAAACATAAAACATCAATAACATAAAACGCATACTAACAACTCTTTAAATTTTCTATTAAAATTTATTTTATTACTTAATTATACTCTCATTATACTTATAGAAGCAAAAATAATTTATCCAATGGCAACATCAAAGTGACTAATATATTTAAAAAGAACATAATAACCTTCACTTTAGATCCACCAAATTTTCTTTAACAACATTAATGTTAAGTGTAATTTTGATTATTATTATTATTAAGATAACAAATGAACAAGATATGAGTATTTTAATATGTAACAAATGAAAAAAGAGAAAGATCATTTATGTGCCAACATTCGGTTCAAATTGGGCTAAAACTCATAGATTAAGAACATAACCTAGGAAGGTGAAAGCATATTCCATCCCAATAAAAAGAAAATCATATAAACTGATTTTATTTTCATTAGGAAGGAACATGCTTTCATAAGCATGGGCAATGTTGACAATGTTATGGGTTATCCTCCAACTTGAATGGATTGTTGACCCATAAACAATCATTCTTTTTTCAATTATTAGTTATTATTCCTCCCATCTTCTCTTCATTAATTGTTATAATGATAAACACAATTAAATTAATGTTGTCAGAATATGTGGGAGCTTTAAGTTAAGGTTCTTAAATTTTGTAAATATGTTAATCATTTCAGTGCGGCCATTGAACCAACTATAACTTTTATAAGAAAAATAGTACTCTCAACTCCTCGTAAAAACTCAACATATTCTTAATGCCCAACAATAACAAGAATTGCAATAAATTTTCTACAAATTATTTACTTGTTACAAAACAATCAAATAAAATTTTAACAACAGAGAAATAACATCACAATTTACCCATTAGTCACTAAATATAATAAACACGACAAAAAGTTGTCCACATAACCTTAAATAACTAAAATTTATCTCATTAACTAAAATTCAACTCAAAAGTCAAATAATTTATTATAATTTAATTAATTATAAACACAATGTGAGTATTATAATATTCAAAATAGTATTTCTTATTCATCCCTTTCATGAAACTAGAAGGAGAATGTCATTACAAAAGATGAAACAAAATGAATTTCAGCATGAGAGCTAAAACATTAACTGGAATTAGAATATATAATATAGAAATAATCAATAAAATAATAAAACCACTTTTAAAATGGTTCAATGTTGGGGCTAAAATTATCTACTTCTAAACTAACAAGATCGACAACTCATATCAATTAGTAATAATCATTATAGTTCCAACATATCCAAATCTATTTACACATTGTAATATCATATTATAGATATTTTGTCATTCACTAGTTTGAAGGAACACCTAGAAAACAAAAGTGATATTACATCTATCACAATACTAAACTATGGAATTAAAGATTTAATAGAGAGGTTGGTAGAAAACATAAGTAAACAATCTTATCCTTTAACAAAAATACAATAAACTTATTTTGGTTTCTCCTGTGAAAATTGTATAACTGTTAAGATTATAATATTTATTTACATATTTTAATGATAAAATAATGAAAACGTTGAATTTGATAGCTAGCAAGGATATACAAAAACATTAAAAGATATAAACATGTTATATATCATATCAAAGAGGGATAACAAGGTTGAAAATATGCCATTGAATTGAGTTCTCAAAACTCACATCCAGCGATTCAAGCCTCTGCAAATGCATCCAGGGATTGAATCATCATTATAATTGATGTGCAAATGCATCTATGGAATATTAAAGCTCCTCCTAGAGTGAAGCACCTGTTGTGGAGGATCTGTAGAGATTGCCTTCCTACTAGAATGAGATTGCTTCAGCATCATGTTCTGTGTCCGGACGTATGCCCGCTGTGTGATTCGAATGTGGAGGATTCGTGGCATATTTTTTTCGGGTGTGATGTCACGAAGAGATGTTGGCAACATGCAGGTTTGGCTCATATTATGGATCCCCGGTATACTAATTTTCATGATGTTGCCTCTTTGATTTTTGATGTATGTTCTAGAGAGGATCCTATGGTGACCGGGAGGGTAGCGGTTATGATGGATATCATGTGGAAAAATCGTAATAATATGGTTTGGAATAATGCAAGTGAGAGTTGTTCTATTCTTGGTTCTCAAGCTCTTTGCGTTTGGCAAAATTGGTTTAAGGCACAGATTAACATGAGCCACGAGCATATTCCAAGTATGGCAATTAGATGGTATCCTCCGGTGGAAGAGAGTATGAAGTGCAATGTTGATGCGGGCTTTAATACTAGTAGGGGCACTACGAATAGAGGATGGTGTATTCGAAATCACTTTGGTAACTTTGTGTGTGGAGGAGCAGCTTGGGATTTTGGGTCTCTTTCGATTATTGAGGCGGAAGCTTTGGCTATTAAAGAGGCTATCCTTAGTGTTATCGATCTCCATATGGAAAAGGTTATCTTCGAAAGTGATTCACAAAGTACTATCCAAGCTATTCATTCGGGTATTCCTGGTTTGTCAAAATTTAGTTTTATTATTTCTTCAATTCGTAGTTTGTTGCTTAATTTTCCTAACTTTGAGGTTAAGTTTGTAAAACGCCAAGCGAACTCGGTTGCTCATGCCTTAGCTAAGGCGGCCGATTCTTGGACTAGGCGTAGTTGGTTTGATGTGACTCCTCCTTGTATTGCTACTTTGTTGATTAATGATATGAGTTGATTTTTATTGTGTCAAAAAAAAATCTAGTAAATAAAAAGTGATTGTGAGAAATTAGATTGAATATCCAATTGTGCAATTAATGTATTTTGGAATTCAAGCTTTCACTGTTCTTATAGTGATGGACTTAATGAACTGATTGAGTAATTAACTTTGGTTGAGAGAGAAGCTAGGGTTTCTTGTCGGCGAGAATGACTTGGACAACATTTTCTCGTGAAGGAACGAGTTTCAAGGAGTGTAGGAAGAACAATTAATATCAATATTTAATAATAATAAGAATAATTTACTGTAAACAAAATTTATAAGAAAAACTTTTTCTACGTCTTGTAATATTTAACTTAATTTTTTTTAGAGAGTAAAAAAGTTTATATAATAACAAAAAAAAGTTCTTTTATTTAGTAAAATTGTGTTTTCTTTTTTTGAATGAAACTTTTGTTTTATGGGAGTAAAAAATATTGACATCTTTATTTTTTATATATAAAATAAGTCAAAGTAAATAAATTAAAATTATAAAGTAATAACTCTATTATGACTAATACCAACAAGATCAGGCTAAGACCAATTTCCGGAAGCTACGTGAGGCAATAATACTCTCGGGTAGATTAGTCGGTACGGAAGGAAAGAAATCACTCTATAAAAAAATGACTAATACCAACAAGATCAGGCTAAAAGTAAAGATTTTAACTTTTGAGGATACTCTTCATGAAATTGAATTTCTTAACAAACGTCACTCATAAGTTTAGAAACTCATATGTGCACTTCTTCTCTTCACAATATATGTGGGAAACAATCATGATTAATCAAGTTTTTAATCTTGTGAAGGAGAACCCAACAAACTACCCAGTTGCAGGAGGTTTTATTTTTTAAGCAATAGGACTTCAATAAAGAGCACTAGGGGTGCTACAACCCAACAATACAACAAGAACAACAAAAGAGGACACAACCCCTCAAGCAATAAACAAAAAACTAGTCTAGGATCAATGCACCAATCCGCCCAAGAGCCATTAAGAACCCCTTTATAAAACACTACCAATCACTCTCAAGAGATCAATTTGATCCTACCCAAACCATCAAGAGAAGACAATACAATCCTGTTGAAAATAATATCATTCCTACATTTCCACACCACCCAACAAAAGATCAACCCAAAGAACCACCCCAAATCTAAATAAAAGGCCGCTTTGCAAGAGACCTTCAACCAAAGGAAATGCTCTACAATAGAAGTACTCGGAGCAACATTAATCAACCGAAGCCAAGAACACAAACGCTTCCACCATAAAGTAGTTATCCTACAGGCAAAAAAGAGATGGTATAGATTCTCAACAACTATTTAGCCCAACGGACAAAGCACCATGCCATTGGTACCTAGAACTCCTCGCTTTGCCAACTCCATCTTCGTAGGAAGCCTATTCCAAATTAACCTTCAACCAAAATGAATAATCTTACTAGGAACTTTCGCTTTCCACAATCGGGAAAAAGCCAAAGATCTATAAGAATTCACAACGGTCTCCGAAGGTAAACTAAAAAAATAACGCATGATAAGCATTACTTACCGAAAAACCGGAAACATCCCTCCACCAAACAAACCTATCGAAGCCCTCACTAAGAGGAGACACCGAATGAAGAAGAATCAATAAATAATCCAATTGAGTCACGGCTTCCCCATAACGCAAAACACCCAGAAAAAGAGACTTCCACACCCACAAATCGTCATTCCAATCGCCTAGCTCTGCCACTTTACAATGAGTACCGTCCACCAATAGGAATAAATCTGGCAAAAGATTGCAAAAAGGAGTAGTTCTCATCCACGAATCAAGCCAAAATTCAAAATAATTACCCGATCTAAGCTTACAAGATATTGAGTCTTTGAACCAATTCGTTGAATTGCTCGGAGAAAGTGATCCAACGGCACAAAGATCCCTCCATCAAAGAGAAACCTTACTCCTAGAATTGTAGGAAGGCTCTCTAAGCATTGCTCTTTTAATATCTCCATACCTACTAGAAAGAAAATTATTCCATAAAAATTTTTCACCGTTCAAGATCCGCCACTTCTATTTTCGGTTGACACACCTTGTCCTAACAATGTTTCACCCCGAGCACCCCTTCTATTTTCGGTTGACAATCCTTTTCCCAACTAATTTAATTAATCTTTTTCTTCTCCTTACAACTCCCCCAAAGAAAGGAATGTTGAATGGACATTATGTCTTTGATAATAGATGTTGGAGCCTTGTAGAACCAGAACAAAAAAATCGGAATGCTAGAAAAAATAGAATTCAATAAGACCATTCCCCCTCCTATAGAAAGATGTTTGTGATGCCACCCTTTAAGTCTTATTTTGAGCTTAGAAATAATTGGTCTCCAAACCGCACACCTCCTCGAATTGACCCTCACCGGAATACCAAGAAACACAAAGGACAAATAATCAATGTCACAACAAAGAAAAGAGGACGCCGCTTGGATAAACTCTGGCTCAAGATTAACTCCAAAAAACCTACTTTTACAAAAAAAGAAGAAAAAAAAGAAAAGAAAGGGAGTTCATGGATATTGTGAGTGTATGCAGTAAAAAAACTCATTGTCTCGAGAGAAATCTAAGAGATCGCAAAAAACCGAAACCTAAAGTGCTGGATTTAGCTCTAAGCTAGCTTAAAATGGATTCATGTAAGAATCACTCTATAATAAACCGGACAAAAAAATGATATTACAAAGCCGAATTCACAAATGCAATGAAAAATCCAAGAACACCATAATATTTACATTGCTATAAAGTAGCCGGAGAGATAAACCGAAATCTAAAGTACTGAATTTAGAGAAAATGTGCCGCTCATTAAACAAAAGATAAGAAAAGGAAATTAAAACAAGTAAAGAAAATCTACCAACAATTCTGTCACAAACCTATAACATATAAGGTTGAAAGACGGAAAGTCTTGAATATTACAATTGAGAAGGACAACTAAGTTTTTGACATTGTGTGAAACTGCGTGTATTAAAATACCATCGAGTAGGCGAGGCTCTACGTCACAATCTGATAACAAATGAGTAGCATCTAGTGATGTTCCTTGATCGTGAAGAGACAAAAGGTGAGATACAAATGTGGTGAAAACTTCCATAGTCTTAAAGTGATGACACCATAAAAGAAAGAACGGAAAGATGCTTCCAGAGATTTTTCTAAAAACGGGAATGAATAATGATTAGGAACAACTTCTCTACCCATTACAAGGTGTAGTACATTTGTAGTACTGGCACTTTGGATCCAAGGTGTGTACGACGAAATTGTTGATAGCAGCATGAGTGGCTTTATTGTGGGAAAAAAGAATAAGTTCACCACACTTTCAGCCTTGTCGGAGCAGCGCAGGTGGGTGATGTTTTGGGCGCAGTTAAGAACGCAGGTACTGTAGTGCGTAGAGTCTGCTGATGCAGATCAGTGCGTCTTCTACGATGAAATTCAATTCTATTCCCTTCATCTCTTTGCAAATCAAAACCTTTCTTCTCTGTCATGTCCTACAACCTCTTTTCTCGCTAACTGTTAGAAATTTGGTATGATAATCCTCGATATCTTCAAGAATCGTGTTCGTTCACTTTCCGAACAAAGTATTTCGACCCTATTCTTGTCTGGGTTCACGAAATCTTTGTGGGGATAATTCTCAAAGAACAATATGTTTCTGACAATAGAGAACATATTAGAATGTAGAGGAAGTATGTTTTTCGTATACGAAACCGAGGCCAAATGACTCCTTATATAGGAGATCAACAATAGAAACCAAAATGACACAGTGTTCGGTAAAAACAGTTATGTTGGTTGGGAAACGACGCACCTGTTGGGAAACGACGCACCCAGCCAGGGGCGCTGCCCCTTGGACCCCGACAGGGCGCTGCCCCGCACCCCGCCAGGGGCTCCGCCCCTTGGACCCCGACGAGGCGCTGCCCCGCACCCCGCTAGGGGCTCCGCCCCTTAGAACCCCGTTTCTATTATTCGTATTCAATTGCACATTTGGATCTACGAGCATGCACTCCGCACTACCCTAACTCATTTCAAGCTTAACGCATAATTGCATCGGCCTACAGTAAATCACATTATTACCAAAATACATTGATGATACTAAAATCACCAACAAACTCCCCCCATTTTAGTATAATCCTTGATTTACTTACAAGTATAACGATCAAACAAATGCATAGAAGAAAATGTGTTGCGATTGAATTTTCATCTTAGTACAAATACACATTCCAAATATTCGAAAATCGGGGTGTCACAATGATTGAACCCGTCTATCCATTTGAATATCTAAAGATATAGTACACATATGTTTCTTACAATACTCTACTATTCATACTTGACACTTTACAAGCCATGTGTCCTTATCCATTAATAAGCATATAGGAAGCCAAGTCCAAGCTTCTTGAAGCGGCAAAACTTCATGCTCACATAGGTGATCCTTTTAATCTTGCACCTGCATTAGCAATTTTTCAAAAGAACCATTAAGAAGATATACTTCAACCTAGCCATCACTTGCAGGTCTGAGCACATACCTTGGGAAGATAAACACAATTGCTCCAATCTTTAACTATGATCTTTCCACATTGAATTCTGCTTCTAACATTGTATTAGAAGGGAATTGGGTATACCATAACTAATAGATTTAAATGGACTTTAATCCCATCCCAATTACCGACTTCTTCACTAAGTCTCTTGCTAACCCCTTCGTCAAGTGGTCAGCTAAGTTTTATTGCGACCGAACAAACTCAATAGATATCACCCCATTCATGATTAATTCCCTAATCATACTATGTCTAATACCCAAATGTCTAGACTTTCCATGGTATATTTGGCTATATGCTTTAGCTAATGTGGCACTACTATCACAACGGATAGAAATTGGTGATATCGGTTTAGGCCATATCGGAATCTCATATACCAAGTTCCTTAGCCATTCTGCTTCTTTACCAGCAACAGCTAATGCTACAAACTCAGATTCCATTGTGGAACTAGTTATACAAGTTTGCTTCTTGGAAGCCCATGAGATGGCACCTCCCCCAAGCAAGAACACCCATCCTCTTGTAGAGGATGAATCTTCAACATTATTTATCCAACTAGCATCCGAATAACCCTCTAACACTGAAGGAAATCCCAGATATGACAATCCATAATTCATAGTACCCTTCAAGTACTTGAATACCCTAGTTATCGCATGCCAATGATGTCTACTAGGATTACTAGTAAATCTGCTCAACTTTCCAACCGCATAAGCAATATCCGGTCTAGTGATAATCATAGCATACATCAAAGAGCCTATAGCTCTTGAGTATTCGAGTTGATCCACGGGTTTACCTGTATTTGGCATAAGCTTTTCTCCCGGATCCATGGGAGTACTTACTGGAGAACAATTTTCATAATTGAACTTCTTGAGTATTTTCTCAATGTAATGAGATTGCGTAATTACAATCCACTTGTTCTCCAGTTTAATCTTAATACCAAGAATAACGTCTGCTTCTCCCATATCCTTCATGGAGAACTTTGATGACAAGAAATTCTTTGTTTTATCAACTTGATTTTGGTCGGTGCCAAAGACCAACATGTCATCAACATATAGACAAATGAAAACTCCTTTACCGGATGTATCAAATTTACTATATACACATTTGTCAGCTTGGTTTAGAATGAAACCATTAGACAAAACAACCTCATCAAACTTTTGATGCCACTGCTTTGGAGCTTGTTTCAGCCCATACAACGACTTAACTAGCTTACACACTTTGTGCTCATTACCAGGCATTACAAATCCTTCAGGTTGCTTCATATACACTTCTTCTTCCAAATCACCATTCAGAAATGTTGTTTTGACATCCATTTGATAAATCACTAGATTATGAATAGCCGCTAAGGCAATCAACAATCTAATAGTAGTGATACGGGCAAGTGGAGCATAGGTATCGAAATAATCAATCCCTTCTTTTTGTCTGAAGCCTTGGATAACTAATCTAGCTTTAAACTTGTCAATTGTACCATCGACTTTCATCTTCTTTTTGAAGATCCATATGCAACCCAATGGTTTGCAGCCTGGTTGTAAAACAGTTTATACCCAAGTATTATTTTCCATGATAGAACAGCTCTTGCTGAAGTTTGTGACTAATGCAACATGCCCCCAGTGATGGACTAGACTTTTTAGTTGCTTGGAGCCTTTGAGAGATTCTATGAATCGTGGCCAGATTGCCCCTGATGGATGGGATAATAATTCGTCATGCCCCTTGTATACATAAGCTTTAAGCGCAGTGAGTTAGATGTATGAGACGTCTCTGCACTGCATCTATCGGGAGGACTTTTAGTCATTAGTCATACCCCATGCAGATTCTTCCGGATGTCAAATATTTGAAATTATGTAGACAAAATCATTTTATAATGACACTAAAAAAAATGCGATGCATATGTCTGTCTTGAAGTTTAAAAACATTTTTAGTAAAACAAAATATGTAAGAAAGCGATATTTGTAAAAACGTGATATCAACTCAGGATTTATGGTAAACCTTAAGGAGTCAGGATACCTTTGGTAACAGTACGCTTTTTGAGCTAACCATGCTTCAGTTAGGACTTTCAAAGGTTGTAACATGGCTTGGTTCACGGATTTAAGAAACAAAGGATAATGACTCAAAGTATATTTAAATCTATCCCAATCTTCATGATGTTCTTCAGTCCTATGCTCAGCTTATTGTGCGTTCGTGCTCCAAAAGACTTTGGTATTGTAACATTGTTATTGGTGATTGTTCAAAAACCTGAAGTTTGTTTAGAAGGCAGTCATCTATCTCCCTTTTTATTGTAATATTTTTTGCCGAGGATTTGTAGTGACCTCTTTTAGACTTTGGTTACCCCTAACTTTTGCCTGAGTTGTTTATTTTGAGATTACAGTCAGCGGGATGTCTCAATTTTGCCTAAGTCTCCTTCATAGGTTTTGACTTAACATTTTTCTTTTGATGGATATTGACTGCCTGATTTAATGATTACATGAACTCGTCACTTATTTGTGTAAAAGAAACACAGTCATAACCGAGTCAACTGAGTAACTACCCTGCCCCAGGTTATGATTAAGGGTTTTAAACTGTACAAGAAAGAAAACTCCTACGCCTTAGGCTCAAAGGGGTTGACTAGGGATGAACATCCATATATCTCCACTGTTTAGGAATTGAAACAATGCATGTACATCGTCAGCACAGTCTGTTCAAAAGCATACTGTATGAGGTTGCGGTATCATTTTCGTCATCCTCCCTCAAAAGGCTCACAGCTTTAGCGAGAGTTGAATATCATAAAGAAAACCCAGTAAAAACAAAGTTTTAAAATAATAATAAGAAATAAGTCAAGAAAAACATATGCAATGCATTAATGATTATTATAAAATAGATTCTAATTAGTAAAAGGCTTTACTAACATAACACCCCCCTTTACTTACTAATCCCGCGCAGGCCCAATGGCTTACGCCAATTTTTCCAAATAATTTCCAAAAATCCGAATAACTCTAATTATTAATTTAAATGCCAAATAAATTAAAAATTAAAATTATAGGGTGTTACATAAACAACGGGGGAAAATAACGCTTGGACTACCCACCTATGCGTTCCTTCGTCCCAAACAAACACATCCGCCACCGTATAATTTTTCATGGTTGATAAATCAAACAATTTCGGGAAAACCATGAGAAGAGATTGATCACCCAACCACAAATTATGCCAAAAAAGAATATCCTTACCATTCTTGCAACAACATTTAATACACCCAGAAAAACCATTGTCAACAATGTCATCTAATAAATCATTCTTGCACTTATCCCTCCACCAAATTGAATTATCACTTCTATTAAACTCTCTGCTAGAATCTTGAATCTTTAATGTAGGACAATTGTACCTCACCTTAAAAAATCTACTCCAAATGGAATTATCTTCATTCAAAATTCTCCACTTCCACTTCAAGAGTAAAGCTTTGTTCATCTCCTTCACATCTCTAACCCCCAACCCACCCTTCTCCTTTGGTCTACAGACAACCTCCCACTTCAACCAATGAATACTCCTTTTCTCAAATTTTCCACTCCATAAAAACTCACTTGGAATTGTATTCAACACCGAGTTGATAAGTGTGACCCTACCTCCCATCGAAATGTTTCTTCCCTTCCACGAAGAAAGACGCCCCTTTATTTTGTTACCACTTCCATCCAAAATTTCTTCTTTCGAGGATATTCCCCCACCATAAGTCCAAAAAATTTAAAAGGAATCATACTTTCTTGCATGAGAGAAACGTCGTGGCGGCATTAATGTACCAACCACTCACATTAACTCCTATAATATTGCTTTTGGCAAAATTAATCTTCAACCCGGACACTAATTCAAACCCTTTCATTTTTAAATGCCAAAAAAGTCGTTCATAGTTGCATTCTATCCACACTATAGCAAAACTCTGGAAGCCTCTTCCAACTCTTTCACTAATCTCTTCACACTTTAATCGTTGCAAAGCTTTCACAAAATTTGTGAATCGGATTTTATCACTACGCGATGCCTCAACCTCACTATACGACTTTAATCTTCACTCTCCCATTAATTGTGATGACAAGTTAATTTAGATTTGCTTTAGTTTTAAAGCTTTTATAGTTTAAACTTTTTGAGTTAGGGTTGAGGCACAAGAATTTTTTTGTCACAAGAATTTGAGATGGTGAAGAACAAGAGAAAAAAAGGCCGCCATGATTGTATTAGAGACATAAAACATGCATTTTATTGAGAGAGAAAAAGATGATACAGGTGGAATTCAATGTGGTACTGCCCCCATTAAAATCATGTAATATACCGGTGAGGAATTTACTTGCACCCTCATCCTAGAAATCACCCCTATTGCCTATTAAAAAAATACTCTAAGCCACCAAAAAATATTGTTGCATAGTTCTATAGTTGGTTGATTTCTTATTTCTTAGTTCCTGCAAGGAAAATCAGTATCACACATCTGAAATCATATTTCCAATGTATCAACTTTCAGGTTTCGGCGATGTTCCTATGGGCAGATACATCGAAGAAAAATATGAAATCATATTATGCCTAAAGTTAATACTGTCAATTATATATAACTATTGGTGATATAAATGACATCACCATTAAGACGTCATATGGAGTGTTACCCTAGGGAACGTTATAGAGCCTAGGGTACAAGCAAGAATCTGCCCTATCAAAGCAACAAATCTCCATACTAGGCAAGATTGATTGTTGGATCACATAACGAATTACCTCACGCCACTTGACAAGATGGAAGGTTAAATAAAGACCAGAGGAGGAGACACTCTTGAAGAATCCCTATAGAGATTATCAACATAAATCAATATCGAAAACACTCATAAAATACTTAAGCATTTCTTTCGTGTGTTACTGAATCACTGACATGGGTATCACTGTGTCTTTTGTGTTATAAAAAACTTAAAAAATTATAGAAAACACACATATATTCAACAACAATGATCTTTTAACAAATACTCTCAGATTATTGAAAACTTCGGCATGCTCATTTACTAAATACAAATTGATAAATATCTCCAATTTCCTTTTGTTTATGGCATTGTAAGTAAAATACATAAAACACACAGAAATTATTAAAAAAACTAATAAGATTAAACTAGGAAACAATGAAACAAAGTAATTAGAGATTCACATTGACGGTGGTCAAGTTATGGCAGTAATATAGTCATCATGCTCTTCTTCTTCTTCACCATTTTTCATCGAATTCTTCTTCATATTCATCTCCACTTCCTTCCTCTTCTTGTTCCTTTTTTCTCTATAGCCTCATCATTACTTCCACTCGCCTCATCCCCCAATTTTTTGATAAAATGGTATGTCCATATGGTACTTTGACAATAACAAGGGCATGGGTACAACCCCTACTAAAACTTTTAGAAATAAAACTAGATAGAATTCAGCAAAGAGAATAAATAAATAAGGAGAGAAATGATCTTCATGCCTAATACCAAAATCACTGGTTGAGTACATAAAGGACATACATGTCATGGATCATTGGCATTCCCTCAATTTCCTATGTAAACAATTACATTATTTAATTGTCTTTGTAATTAAATTAAACATAAAACATCAATAACATAAAACGCATACTAACAACTCTTTAAATTTTCTATTAAAATTTATTTTATTACTTAATTATACTCTCATTATACTTATAGAAGCAAAAATAATTTATCCAATGGCAACATCAAAGTGACTAATATATTTAAAAAGAACATAATAACCTTCACTTTAGATCCACCAAATTTTCTTTAACAACATTAATGTTAAGTGTAATTTTGATTATTATTATTATTAAGATAACAAATGAACAAGATATGAGTATTTTAATATGTAACAAATGAAAAAAGAGAAAGATCATTTATGTGCCAACATTCGGTTCAAATTGGGCTAAAACTCATAGATTAAGAACATAACCTAGGAAGGTGAAAGCATATTCCATCCCAATAAAAAGAAAATCATATAAACTGATTTTATTTTCATTAGGAAGGAACATGCTTTCATAAGCATGGGCAATGTTGACAATGTTATGGGTTATCCTCCAACTTGAATGGATTGTTGACCCATAAACAATCATTCTTTTTTCAATTATTAGTTATTATTCCTCCCATCTTCTCTTCATTAATTGTTATAATGATAAACACAATTAAATTAATGTTGTCAGAATATGTGGGAGCTTTAAGTTAAGGTTCTTAAATTTTGTAAATATGTTAATCATTTCAGTGCGGCCATTGAACCAACTATAACTTTTATAAGAAAAATAGTACTCTCAACTCCTCGTAAAAACTCAACATATTCTTAATGCCCAACAATAACAAGAATTGCAATAAATTTTCTACAAATTATTTACTTGTTACAAAACAATCAAATAAAATTTTAACAACAGAGAAATAACATCACAATTTACCCATTAGTCACTAAATATAATAAACACGACAAAAAGTTGTCCACATAACCTTAAATAACTAAAATTTATCTCATTAACTAAAATTCAACTCAAAAGTCAAATAATTTATTATAATTTAATTAATTATAAACACAATGTGAGTATTATAATATTCAAAATAGTATTTCTTATTCATCCCTTTCATGAAACTAGAAGGAGAATGTCATTACAAAAGATGAAACAAAATGAATTTCAGCATGAGAGCTAAAACATTAACTGGAATTAGAATATATAATATAGAAATAATCAATAAAATAATAAAACCACTTTTAAAATGGTTCAATGTTGGGGCTAAAATTATCTACTTCTAAACTAACAAGATCGACAACTCATATCAATTAGTAATAATCATTATAGTTCCAACATATCCAAATCTATTTACACATTGTAATATCATATTATAGATATTTTGTCATTCACTAGTTTGAAGGAACACCTAGAAAACAAAAGTGATATTACATCTATCACAATACTAAACTATGGAATTAAAGATTTAATAGAGAGGTTGGTAGAAAACATAAGTAAACAATCTTATCCTTTAACAAAAATACAATAAACTTATTTTGGTTTCTCCTGTGAAAATTGTATAACTGTTAAGATTATAATATTTATTTACATATTTTAATGATAAAATAATGAAAACGTTGAATTTGATAGCTAGCAAGGATATACAAAAACATTAAAAGATATAAACATGTTATATATCATATCAAAGAGGGATAACAAGGTTGAAAATATGCCATTGAATTGAGTTCTCAAAACTCACATCCAGCGATTCAAGCCTCTGCAAATGCATCCAGGGATTGAATCATCATTATAATTGATGTGCAAATGCATCTATGGAATATTAAAGCTCCTCCTAGAGTGAAGCACCTGTTGTGGAGGATCTGTAGAGATTGCCTTCCTACTAGAATGAGATTGCTTCAGCATCATGTTCTGTGTCCGGACGTATGCCCGCTGTGTGATTCGAATGTGGAGGATTCGTGGCATATTTTTTTCGGGTGTGATGTCACGAAGAGATGTTGGCAACATGCAGGTTTGGCTCATATTATGGATCCCCGGTATACTAATTTTCATGATGTTGCCTCTTTGATTTTTGATGTATGTTCTAGAGAGGATCCTATGGTGACCGGGAGGGTAGCGGTTATGATGGATATCATGTGGAAAAATCGTAATAATATGGTTTGGAATAATGCAAGTGAGAGTTGTTCTATTCTTGGTTCTCAAGCTCTTTGCGTTTGGCAAAATTGGTTTAAGGCACAGATTAACATGAGCCACGAGCATATTCCAAGTATGGCAATTAGATGGTATCCTCCGGTGGAAGAGAGTATGAAGTGCAATGTTGATGCGGGCTTTAATACTAGTAGGGGCACTACGAATAGAGGATGGTGTATTCGAAATCACTTTGGTAACTTTGTGTGTGGAGGAGCAGCTTGGGATTTTGGGTCTCTTTCGATTATTGAGGCGGAAGCTTTGGCTATTAAAGAGGCTATCCTTAGTGTTATCGATCTCCATATGGAAAAGGTTATCTTCGAAAGTGATTCACAAAGTACTATCCAAGCTATTCATTCGGGTATTCCTGGTTTGTCAAAATTTAGTTTTATTATTTCTTCAATTCGTAGTTTGTTGCTTAATTTTCCTAACTTTGAGGTTAAGTTTGTAAAACGCCAAGCGAACTCGGTTGCTCATGCCTTAGCTAAGGCGGCCGATTCTTGGACTAGGCGTAGTTGGTTTGATGTGACTCCTCCTTGTATTGCTACTTTGTTGATTAATGATATGAGTTGATTTTTATTGTGTCAAAAAAAAATCTAGTAAATAAAAAGTGATTGTGAGAAATTAGATTGAATATCCAATTGTGCAATTAATGTATTTTGGAATTCAAGCTTTCACTGTTCTTATAGTGATGGACTTAATGAACTGATTGAGTAATTAACTTTGGTTGAGAGAGAAGCTAGGGTTTCTTGTCGGCGAGAATGACTTGGACAACATTTTCTCGTGAAGGAACGAGTTTCAAGGAGTGTAGGAAGAACAATTAATATCAATATTTAATAATAATAAGAATAATTTACTGTAAACAAAATTTATAAGAAAAACTTTTTCTACGTCTTGTAATATTTAACTTAATTTTTTTTAGAGAGTAAAAAAGTTTATATAATAACAAAAAAAAGTTCTTTTATTTAGTAAAATTGTGTTTTCTTTTTTTGAATGAAACTTTTGTTTTATGGGAGTAAAAAATATTGACATCTTTATTTTTTATATATAAAATAAGTCAAAGTAAATAAATTAAAATTATAAAGTAATAACTCTATTATGACTAATACCAACAAGATCAGGCTAAGACCAATTTCCGGAAGCTACGTGAGGCAATAATACTCTCGGGTAGATTAGTCGGTACGGAAGGAAAGAAATCACTCTATAAAAAAATGACTAATACCAACAAGATCAGGCTAAAAGTAAAGATTTTAACTTTTGAGGATACTCTTCATGAAATTGAATTTCTTAACAAACGTCACTCATAAGTTTAGAAACTCATATGTGCACTTCTTCTCTTCACAATATATGTGGGAAACAATCATGATTAATCAAGTTTTTAATCTTGTGAAGGAGAACCCAACAAACTACCCAGTTGCAGGAGGTTTTATTTTTTAAGCAATAGGACTTCAATAAAGAGCACTAGGGGTGCTACAACCCAACAATACAACAAGAACAACAAAAGAGGACACAACCCCTCAAGCAATAAACAAAAAACTAGTCTAGGATCAATGCACCAATCCGCCCAAGAGCCATTAAGAACCCCTTTATAAAACACTACCAATCACTCTCAAGAGATCAATTTGATCCTACCCAAACCATCAAGAGAAGACAATACAATCCTGTTGAAAATAATATCATTCCTACATTTCCACACCACCCAACAAAAGATCAACCCAAAGAACCACCCCAAATCTAAATAAAAGGCCGCTTTGCAAGAGACCTTCAACCAAAGGAAATGCTCTACAATAGAAGTACTCGGAGCAACATTAATCAACCGAAGCCAAGAACACAAACGCTTCCACCATAAAGTAGTTATCCTACAGGCAAAAAAGAGATGGTATAGATTCTCAACAACTATTTAGCCCAACGGACAAAGCACCATGCCATTGGTACCTAGAACTCCTCGCTTTGCCAACTCCATCTTCGTAGGAAGCCTATTCCAAATTAACCTTCAACCAAAATGAATAATCTTACTAGGAACTTTCGCTTTCCACAATCGGGAAAAAGCCAAAGATCTATAAGAATTCACAACGGTCTCCGAAGGTAAACTAAAAAAATAACGCATGATAAGCATTACTTACCGAAAAACCGGAAACATCCCTCCACCAAACAAACCTATCGAAGCCCTCACTAAGAGGAGACACCGAATGAAGAAGAATCAATAAATAATCCAATTGAGTCACGGCTTCCCCATAACGCAAAACACCCAGAAAAAGAGACTTCCACACCCACAAATCGTCATTCCAATCGCCTAGCTCTGCCACTTTACAATGAGTACCGTCCACCAATAGGAATAAATCTGGCAAAAGATTGCAAAAAGGAGTAGTTCTCATCCACGAATCAAGCCAAAATTCAAAATAATTACCCGATCTAAGCTTACAAGATATTGAGTCTTTGAACCAATTCGTTGAATTGCTCGGAGAAAGTGATCCAACGGCACAAAGATCCCTCCATCAAAGAGAAACCTTACTCCTAGAATTGTAGGAAGGCTCTCTAAGCATTGCTCTTTTAATATCTCCATACCTACTAGAAAGAAAATTATTCCATAAAAATTTTTCACCGTTCAAGATCCGCCACTTCTATTTTCGGTTGACACACCTTGTCCTAACAATGTTTCACCCCGAGCACCCCTTCTATTTTCGGTTGACAATCCTTTTCCCAACTAATTTAATTAATCTTTTTCTTCTCCTTACAACTCCCCCAAAGAAAGGAATGTTGAATGGACATTATGTCTTTGATAATAGATGTTGGAGCCTTGTAGAACCAGAACAAAAAAATCGGAATGCTAGAAAAAATAGAATTCAATAAGACCATTCCCCCTCCTATAGAAAGATGTTTGTGATGCCACCCTTTAAGTCTTATTTTGAGCTTAGAAATAATTGGTCTCCAAACCGCACACCTCCTCGAATTGACCCTCACCGGAATACCAAGAAACACAAAGGACAAATAATCAATGTCACAACAAAGAAAAGAGGACGCCGCTTGGATAAACTCTGGCTCAAGATTAACTCCAAAAAACCTACTTTTACAAAAAAAGAAGAAAAAAAAGAAAAGAAAGGGAGTTCATGGATATTGTGAGTGTATGCAGTAAAAAAACTCATTGTCTCGAGAGAAATCTAAGAGATCGCAAAAAACCGAAACCTAAAGTGCTGGATTTAGCTCTAAGCTAGCTTAAAATGGATTCATGTAAGAATCACTCTATAATAAACCGGACAAAAAAATGATATTACAAAGCCGAATTCACAAATGCAATGAAAAATCCAAGAACACCATAATATTTACATTGCTATAAAGTAGCCGGAGAGATAAACCGAAATCTAAAGTACTGAATTTAGAGAAAATGTGCCGCTCATTAAACAAAAGATAAGAAAAGGAAATTAAAACAAGTAAAGAAAATCTACCAACAATTCTGTCACAAACCTATAACATATAAGGTTGAAAGACGGAAAGTCTTGAATATTACAATTGAGAAGGACAACTAAGTTTTTGACATTGTGTGAAACTGCGTGTATTAAAATACCATCGAGTAGGGGAGGCTCTACGTCACAATCTGATAACAAATGAGTAGCATCTAGTGATGTTCCTTGATCGTGAAGAGATAAAAGGTGAGATACAAATGTGGTGAAAACTTCCATAGTCTTAAAGTGATGACACCATAAAAGAAAGAACGGAAAGATGCTTCCAGAGATTTTTCTAAAAACGGGAATGAATAATGATTAGGAACAACTTCTCTACCCATTACAAGGTGTAGTACATTTGTAGTACTGGCACTTTGGATCCAAGGTGTGTACGACGAAATTGTTGATAGCAGCATGAGTGGCTTTATTGTGGGAAAAAAGAATAAGTTCACCACACTTTCAGCCTTGTCGGAGCAGCGCAGGTGGGTGATGTTTTGGGCGCAGTTAAGAACGCAGGTACTGTAGTGCGTAGAGTCTGCTGATGCAGATCAGTGCGTCTTCTACGATGAAATTCAATTCTATTCCCTTCATCTCTTTGCAAATCAAAACCTTTCTTCTCTGTCATGTCCTACAACCTCTTTTCTCGCTAACTGTTAGAAATTTGGTATGATAATCCTCGATATCTTCAAGAATCGTGTTCGTTCACTTTCCGAACAAAGTATTTCGACCCTATTCTTGTCTGGGTTCACGAAATCTTTGTGGGGATAATTCTCAAAGAACAATATGTTTCTGACAATAGAGAACATATTAGAATGTAGAGGAAGTATGTTTTTCGTATACGAAACCGAGGCCAAATGACTCCTTATATAGGAGATCAACAATAGAAACCAAAATGACACAGTGTTCGGTAAAAACAGTTATGTTGGTTGGGAAACGACGCACCTGTTGGGAAACGACGCACCCAGCCAGGGGCGCTGCCCCTTGGACCCCGACAGGGCGCTGCCCCGCACCCCGCCAGGGGCTCCGCCCCTTGGACCCCGACGAGGCGCTGCCCCGCACCCCGCTAGGGGCTCCGCCCCTTAGAACCCCGTTTCTATTATTCGTATTCAATTGCACGTTTGGATCTACGAGCATGCACTCCGCACTACCCTAACTCATTTCAAGCTTAACGCATAATTGCATCGGCCTACAGTAAATCACATTATTACCAAAATACATTGATGATACTAAAATCACCAACAAACTCCCCCCATTTTAGTATAATCCTTGATTTACTTACAAGTATAACGATCAAACAAATGCATAGAAGAAAATGTCTTGCGATTGAATTTTCATCTTAGTACAAATACACATTCCAAATATTCGAAAATCGGGGTGTCACAATGATTGAACCCGTCTATCCATTTGAATATCTAAAGATATAGTACACATATGTTTCTTACAATACTCTACTATTCATACTTGACACTTTACAAGCCATGTGTCCTTATCCATTAATAAGCATATAGGAAGCCAAGTCCAAGCTTCTTGAAGCGGCAAAACTTCATGCTCACATAGGTGATCCTTTTAATCTTGCACCTGCATTAGCAATTTTTCAAAAGAACCATTAAGAAGATATACTTCAACCTAGCCATCACTTGCAGGTCTGAGCACATACCTTGGGAAGATAAACACAATTGCTCCAATCTTTAACTATGATCTTTCCACATTGAATTCTGCTTCTAACATTGTATTAGAAGGGAATTGGGTATACCATAACTAATAGATTTAAATGGACTTTAATCCCATCCCAATTACCGACTTCTTCACTAAGTCTCTTGCTAACCCCTTCGTCAAGTGGTCAGCTAAGTTTTATTGCGACCGAACAAACTCAATAGATATCACCCCATTCATGATTAATTCCCTAATCATACTATGTCTAATACCCAAATGTCTAGACTTTCCATGGTATATTTGGCTATATGCTTTAGCTAATGTGGCACTACTATCACAACGGATAGAAATTGGTGATATCGGTTTAGGCCATATCGGAATCTCATATACCAAGTTCCTTAGCCATTCTGCTTCTTTACCAGCAACAGCTAATGCTACAAACTCAGATTCCATTGTGGAACTAGTTATACAAGTTTGCTTCTTGGAAGCCCATGAGATGGCACCTCCCCCAAGCAAGAACACCCATCCTCTTGTAGAGGATGAATCTTCAACATTATTTATCCAACTAGCATCCGAATAACCCTCTAACACTGAAGGAAATCCCAGATATGACAATCCATAATTCATAGTACCCTTCAAGTACTTGAATACCCTAGTTATCGCATGCCAATGATGTCTACTAGGATTACTAGTAAATCTGCTCAACTTTCCAACCGCATAAGCAATATCCGGTCTAGTGATAATCATAGCATACATCAAAGAGCCTATAGCTCTTGAGTATTCGAGTTGATCCACGGGTTTACCTGTATTTGGCATAAGCTTTTCTCCCGGATCCATGGGAGTACTTACTGGAGAACAATTTTCATAATTGAACTTCTTGAGTATTTTCTCAATGTAATGAGATTGCGTAATTACAATCCACTTGTTCTCCAGTTTAATCTTAATACCAAGAATAACGTCTGCTTCTCCCATATCCTTCATGGAGAACTTTGATGACAAGAAATTCTTTGTTTTATCAACTTGATTTTGGTCGGTGCCAAAGACCAACATGTCATCAACATATAGACAAATGAAAACTCCTTTACCGGATGTATCAAATTTACTATATACACATTTGTCAGCTTGGTTTAGAATGAAACCATTAGACAAAACAACCTCATCAAACTTTTGATGCCACTGCTTTGGAGCTTGTTTCAGCCCATACAACGACTTAACTAGCTTACACACTTTGTGCTCATTACCAGGCATTACAAATCCTTCAGGTTGCTTCATATACACTTCTTCTTCCAAATCACCATTCAGAAATGTTGTTTTGACATCCATTTGATAAATCACTAGATTATGAATAGCCGCTAAGGCAATCAACAATCTAATAGTAGTGATACGGGCAAGTGGAGCATAGGTATCGAAATAATCAATCCCTTCTTTTTGTCTGAAGCCTTGGATAACTAATCTAGCTTTAAACTTGTCAATTGTACCATCGACTTTCATCTTCTTTTTGAAGATCCATATGCAACCCAATGGTTTGCAGCCTGGTTGTAAAACAGTTTATACCCAAGTATTATTTTCCATGATAGAACAGCTCTTGCTGAAGTTTGTGACTAATGCAACATGCCCCCAGTGATGGACTAGACTTTTTAGTTGCTTGGAGCCTTTGAGAGATTCTATGAATCGTGGCCAGATTGCCCCTGATGGATGGGATAATAATTCGTCATGCCCCTTGTATACATAAGCTTTAAGCGCAGTGAGTTAGATGTATGAGACGTCTCTGCACTGCATCTATCGGGAGGACTTTTAGTCATTAGTCATACCCCATGCAGATTCTTCCGGATGTCAAATATTTGAAATTATGTAGACAAAATCATTTTATAATGACACTAAAAAAAATGCGATGCATATGTCTGTCTTGAAGTTTAAAAACATTTTTAGTAAAACAAAATATGTAAGAAAGCGATATTTGTAAAAACGTGATATCAACTCAGGATTTATGGTAAACCTTAAGGAGTCAGGATACCTTTGGTAACAGTACGCTTTTTGAGCTAACCATGCTTCAGTTAGGACTTTCAAAGGTTGTAACATGGCTTGGTTCACGGATTTAAGAAACAAAGGATAATGACTCAAAGTATATTTAAATCTATCCCAATCTTCATGATGTTCTTCAGTCCTATGCTCAGCTTATTGTGCGTTCGTGCTCCAAAAGACTTTGGTATTGTAACATTGTTATTGGTGATTGTTCAAAAACCTGAAGTTTGTTTAGAAGGCAGTCATCTATCTCCCTTTTTATTGTAATATTTTTTGCCGAGGATTTGTAGTGACCTCTTTTAGACTTTGGTTACCCCTAACTTTTGCCTGAGTTGTTTATTTTGAGATTACAGTCAGCGGGATGTCTCAATTTTGCCTAAGTCTCCTTCATAGGTTTTGACTTAACATTTTTCTTTTGATGGATATTGACTGCCTGATTTAATGATTACATGAACTCGTCACTTATTTGTGTAAAAGAAACACAGTCATAACCGAGTCAACTGAGTAACTACCCTGCCCCAGGTTATGATTAAGGGTTTTAAACTGTACAAGAAAGAAAACTCCTACGCCTTAGGCTCAAAGGGGTTGACTAGGGATGAACATCCATATATCTCCACTGTTTAGGAATTGAAACAATGCATGTACATCGTCAGCACAGTCTGTTCAAAAGCATACTGTATGAGGTTGCGGTATCATTTTCGTCATCCTCCCTCAAAAGGCTCACAGCTTTAGCGAGAGTTGAATATCATAAAGAAAACCCAGTAAAAACAAAGTTTTAAAATAATAATAAGAAATAAGTCAAGAAAAACATATGCAATGCATTAGTGATTATTATAAAATAGATTCTAATTAGTAAAAGGCTTTACTAACATAACACCCCCCTTTACTTACTAATCCCGCGCAGGCCCAATGGCTTACGCCAATTTTTCCAAATAATTTCCAAAAATCCGAATAACTCTAATTATTAATTTAAATGCCAAATAAATTAAAAATTAAAATTATAGGGTGTTACATAAAAAACGGGGGAAAATCACGCTTGGACTACCCACCTATGCGTTCCTTCGTCCCAAACAAACACATCCGCCACCGTATAATTTTTCATGGTTGATAAATCAAACAATTTCGGGAAAACCATGAGAAGAGATTGATCACCCAACCACAAATTATGCCAAAAAAGAATATCCTTACCATTCTTGCAACAACATTTAATACACCCAGAAAAACCATTGTCAACAATGTCATCTAATAAATCATTCTTGCACTTATCCCTCCACCAAATTGAATTATCACTTCTATTAAACTCTCTGCTAGAATCTTGAATCTTTAATGTAGGACAATTGTACCTCACCTTAAAAAATCTACTCCAAATGGAATTATCTTCATTCAAAATTCTCCACTTCCACTTCAAGAGTAAAGCTTTGTTCATCTCCTTCACATCTCTAACCCCCAACCCACCCTTCTCCTTTGGTCTACAGACAACCTCCCACTTCAACCAATGAATACTCCTTTTCTCAAATTTTCCACTCCATAAAAACTCACTTGGAATTGTATTCAACACCGAGTTGATAAGTGTGACCCTACCTCCCATCGAAATGTTTCTTCCCTTCCACGAAGAAAGACGCCCCTTTATTTTGTTACCACTTCCATCCAAAATTTCTTCTTTCGAGGATATTCCCCCACCATAAGTCCAAAAAATTTAAAAGGAATCATACTTTCTTGCATGAGAGAAACGTCGTGGCGGCATTAATGTACCAACCACTCACATTAACTCCTATAATATTGCTTTTGGCAAAATTAATCTTCAACCCGGACACTAATTCAAACCCTTTCATTTTTAAATGCCAAAAAAGTCGTTCATAGTTGCATTCTATCCACACTATAGCAAAACTCTGGAAGCCTCTTCCAACTCTTTCACTAATCTCTTCACACTTTAATCGTTGCAAAGCTTTCACAAAATTTGTGAATCAGATTTTATCACTACGCGATGCCTCAACCTCACTATACGACTTTAATCTTCACTCTCCCATTTTCAATGAAGTGTTGTCTATTTGAAAGGATTTTAAATTATGTTGTTGCGCACAATGTTCAGCAACTAGAAATCCATGTCCAGTGTAATATTCAAGTCTTTCCATCTTGCTTTTTATCACGCCACACTTCTAAAGAGTTTCAAAAAATATTATTTCTCAATCCTATGTGTTTTCAAGCATTAAGCAGTTTGCATCTAAGGTATGTCACCTTTTTACGCGGAGCAGATCCTTTTTTAGCATTTCCAAAGTCGAGTACTTTGGAGATTTCGCATTTTGCAATTCAAGGTGAACAAAATATTTGCATATCAAGTAGCACCCTTCTCAACTTAGCAATACAATCATATTCTTACCAGGGCAACATCACTCCAAATCTTTGTACTTTTTCTTTTACCCGAAAGCTATCTTAGTTATGTAATGTCTACTTAGCTGTTTGCTAGAGTTTGCTTGTATCAAATCATTTGATCCTTAATAATGCTTCAAATATATTAGTTGGTTAGTCTTTTAATATATGAATCTAATTCTAAATTTTCATGATTCATTGGTAACATTCTCTCCTTAATTACTGATTAGTTAATAGTTGAGTTTCCTTCTTTATATAAATTTCATTTGTAATTTTTTAACATACTATTTGTTACTTAGTCAAAGAAGAAAGAGGAAAAAAAAGTCAAAAAAACATACTATTTATTACTTTTAATAATTTTTCATTTGATTAATATTGTGTACTTTACTCATAATCTTACGTTAGTATTAATTATTCAAAACATGTTTCTAAATCGGCTATCAATTATTTCTATTCTCCAATTTATATTTATGATAATAAAATATAATTTTTTGTTATATTAGAGTAAAAAATCATATCAAACGAAAAATGATAAATAAATTCGGAAAAAACGTTAATTAAGAACTTTTTCTTTACGAGGCGTTAGTTAAATGTACTATTTTTTCATTAACAATTACATATATTTATTATTATAAATTAAATATTTTCTTATTTACGAAATTTGCTTTTTAAAACGTTCAAAACCCTACTTCTTTTGCTTATAGTGAGCCTACGTAAAAATTAAACCTGCTGTTAAATATATTTGCTCACTAATTTAAGATAATAATAAATTAAATGAGATTATTATTTTCATTTACTTATTTATATCAATGATTTCATAAAATTAAATACCTCGTTAATATTATTTTTTATTAAAAAAAAGTTACGGAGGCAGATTGAGTTGTGTGGGTTGGTTAAGTTGGAAGAAGGTGAATTTACTGTTTGAAAAAAGGAATTAGGAATAAAAAACAATTTAGTGTTTAATTTAGCTCTTCTTAACAATTGGAGGTGGAGAATTCTTCAAGGGAACGATTCGCTTTAGTACAACGTGCTGAAACCAAGGTACGGCCACTTATCTTCCCATATTATTAAGGGAGGGATATCGTAAAGATTAGTAATTGTTCCTTTCATGATCCTATTATTTCGTGTAGTAGTTTTGCTAATCATAATGGTTTTAATACACCGTTTTGGAAAGCAAAATGATTTGAGAAAATTATTTTGGAGGATGTATTCTCTGATTTATACAAGGCTTCAAGTTTAAAAGGGGTGTCGGTGGCGGCTATGCATGGGTGGTTAGAAAGGAGGTGGTGGTAGAGTGACTTTCGAATTTCCACGGTTTTTTGGAAGAATTCGGCCTTATGGATGACTTCATTTTATTTCGGGAAAAAATGGAGGGTTTTTGTGGTTTCACAGATGGTAAAGATTCGGTTTCTTGGGCTTGTAACAACGGATTGGATTTTCCGGTGGCTTCATCTTATACATATTATGGTAGCGCCTTAATTCCTTACGGACCTCCAAACAAGTTCGGATGTTTTTTGGCTCGTGTGGAAATCGGAGGTGCCTTTCAAAATTAAGGCTTTCGGTTGGAGACTTCTTCTTGATAGACTTCCAACCAAAGATCTTTTGATATATAGAGGTATTTCTATTCCTTTAGATAAATTAAAGTGCGTTTTTTGTGGTTTGGTTGTTGAAATTGGAACCATTCTTTTTTTAGTTGTTGCCTGGTGAAGAACATTTGATGCGAAATTGCTCTTTGGGTATGATGGGAGGATGAGTGTTTGCAAATTTTACGGATTGACATTCATTTTTTTGTACTCAAAAGGTCAAAGAGAGTAAGGTAGATGTTGTTTGGGTAGCCATAACTTGGACTTTACGGTTATTAAGGAACGGGGCGTGTTTTCGAGAGGAGCATTGGAACTTTAATGACAAGGTTTGGAACATAAAGCTCCTTGTTTGGAAGTGGTGTTTTTGCCAAAAAATTACACATTTCAATTATTCTTTTTACGAGTTTAATAAGAATCTGTTGTTATTTCTCTCATAATTTTAATTGGATTGTAGTTTTTCTTTTTGGTCAGGTATTCACGTCTCTTTGTGTAAACAGGTTAGAAAACCCTTAGTTCTCCATTATATAATATTTTTTTAAAAAAAATTATTTATTAGATGCTAAAATAAATAGTAAAGGAAAAAGTAAAATACTTTAGAATGGATACATAATTTAAGATGAAAAATAGTGTGGTTTGTTATTCTACTTTTATATTTAAAACATAAGGAAACATAAAGGCCCAAATAATTTGAAAAAAGACAATACCATTATTTAAAAATTAAAAAATAGATCATTTATTTCTACTACTGGTAAAAAAGAAATTCTGGCTGATAAGTAACACTCCGCACAATACATAGCTATTTGTTCATCACATATTTCTATAACCATGAAAACAGGCTTAGTGATTTACCTGATTGTGTTTAATTCACATATTGTCCACTTTGAACACCAAACAGGCTGTTCAAACTTGCATCCTCTCCACAAGATGGAAAAATTTCTGGAAGCTTCTTCCTGTTCTTTCCATGGATTCTTTTTACTTTAAGAGTGTCAAGGGTTTCAATAAATTTGTTTCTCGAATTTTGTCTCTTCGCGGTGACAAAACATCACTACACGCTCTCAATTTTTATCACTGCCATGTCAACCATCACCTGCTCAAAAGGGTTATGAAATAAGCATTTTCACACAATGTCACTGTATTGAAGATATTGAAAGGTTCTTGTTATGAATCATTTCCACTTTGCTACTTTTCTTCTCATACTTTAACGTCTCTTAACATTACTGTCCGTCATTGGAGGAGGACAATATTTCCAAATTCTCTTACTTTTCCAGCGTTAACCAACCTGTCTATACGCTCATTTGTCTTCCGCAGCAATGGTGATAATGGCTTTGTTAAGCCCTTTTCGACATTTAAATGTTTGAATACTTTCATCATTGACCGTTGTGAAGTTCATGATGGGGGAGAACCTCTTCTTACCATATATTTAGGTCAAAACCCTAATTGGAGCCTCTTGTGAATTTGAAGTTGATTGATCTTACATTGAGCCATCTTTGGACTTTTATATTGATTAGAGAATCATAGAAGGATGTTGAATTCCTTTGTGGGCCTCAAAACTCTAATTTTGCCCAGTCTCTTCCAGATCAGTCTCCTGTCTTGGGACACAAACAACAAATTTTTTGTATTTTTTGTTAGTAAATGCATGATGATTATGATCACAATGATGATCGTAATATTTAAGATATGGTGGGATCTCAGTTGTCAGAAATTGGGGTACAACAATAACACGCAACAACATCGACTAAATATCAACGAGGAATGACCTCCAACTGATATGTCAATATTCAGTGACAGCAACAACATTACTATTATAGTAATTCACAACATGTCAATCACATCATTAGGATATGCCAACGTACAACAATATTCAACTTCATACTACCTCACTATACCAGAAGTTGAAACGGTGCGTCAAACGGACACCCGAGTCAAATGATACGAATTTTCAAAGTTTGGAAATCTGTCAGCATCAGCAATGTAACCGGTTACATCAAAGATATAACCGATTACATCCCCTGAATTTGCCTTTGTTACACAATTTTGAACTATGTAAACGGTTACATCAAATCATGTAACCGGTTACATCACTGCCAGTAACCCAAAAATCCAATTTTTATAGGATGTAACCGGTTACCTCAAACATGTAACCGGTGACATCACTTAACCAGAGCCAAAAACTGCATTTTTTCTGCTACGAGTTTTATTCCCCAAAACCCCAAAAACTTCATTTTCACATATCAAAACATCGATTTATGTCGTAATTTTTCAGGTCCAACATCAATATCACATATATATTCAAACACACATACCAATTGCATCAGGTTTCACAACAATTCATACATCAATTTCAACATTCTTCAACAACATCAAAAAATGAAATAATTATACAAACAGGGATATTAAAGCATGGAAATCAATCCCCACCATAACCTTTCATCATACAAACCCTTATAAAGCAAGAACTACACCCTTACCTTGGATTGAAGGTTGCCCAAAGCTTCCAATGGGGTTTGCCCTAACTTTCTCTTCTCTTCTATTTCCACCTTCTTTCACAAATGTCAATTCTATTTTCTCTTCCCAATTTTTCGTTTGTTTTGGTTATTCTCACTAACTTCTAATGTTACTAATGGGCTTAATCCTTAAACCCCCACAATGCTACTACCAACTCTAAGTTAGGCCCAAATGATAGTAACCTCGTATATTATTACTACTAATTACTTAATAAAATGGCATAAGGCTAAATAATCCCATAATTATCAAATAATTCACAAAATACACCATAAAATAATTAATTAAAAATAAATGAGCGTTACGACTCTCCCCCACTTAGAATATTTTCGTCCTAAAAAATTTACCTTATTCGAACAACTCGAGATAAGACTCCCGCATCTTCCTTTCCAACTTCCACGTCATGCTTTCTACGACAGCTCCCGACCGGACTACTTTCACCAAGGCAATCTCCTTGCCTCTAAGCATCTTTGTTTCATGATCCTCAATTCGTACTGGCATCGTCTCCACCGTGAGATTATCCCGTAATTGCACATCATCCATATGAATCACATGAGACGGATCAGAAATATATTTCCGGAGTTACGACACATAAAACATGTCATGTAAATTCGAAAGATTCGGCGGTAACGCCACTCTATACGCCACATTTCCAACTCCATCCGAAATCTGATACGGACCAATAAAACTAGGAGTGAGCTTCTTAGACTTCAATGCTCGCCCCAAACCAGTCACCGGCGTGACTCTCAAAAACACATGATCACCCGCCTGAAATTTCAAATCTTTCCTCCAATTATCATGGTAACTTTTCTGTCTACTTTGAAAAATATTCATCTTTTCTCGAATCAACATCACTTTCTCGGTAGTCTCTCGAACAATTTCCGGTCCCAGTACTAAACTTTCTCTAGTTTCATGCCAACACAAAGGAGTCCTACATCTCCGACCATAAAACACTACAAAAGGCGCCATTCCGATACTAGAATGGTCACTATTTTTGTAAGTGAACTCGATTAATGGAAGATAAGTATCCCACGAACCTCTCTGCTCAAGAATACAAGGTCTCAACAAATCCTCCAACGACCGAATAGTCCTCTCCGTCTGACCATCTGTTTGAGGATGATACGCCGAACTCAACCTCAACTTAGAACCCTGATCCTCCTTTCAAACTCTTCCAAAAATCAGAAGTAAACCTTGGATCTCTATCCGAAACAATACATAAGGGAACACCATGCTGCTTAACAATCACATTGGTATGGATCTCCGCCAACTTCGAAACTGGATAAGTGATGTTAATAGGCATAAAATGAGCCAACTTCGTAAGTCTATCAACGATCACCCAAATCGAATCATGTCTTTTCAAGGTAATAGGTAATCCCGCCACAAAGTCCATTGAAATGCTATCCCACTTCTATTCCAGAACTTCTAACGGTTGCATCAACACTACAGGCTTCTAATGTTCAACTTTCGATTTCTTACAAGTTAAACATGCATACACAAACTGTGCTATATCACGCTTCATTCCAGGCCACCAAAACAAATTCTTCAAGTCTTGGTACATTTTAGTAGCTCCTGGATGAATACTCAATTACTTCTATGACCTTCCTCAAGAATGGCTCTCTTCATCTCCGCATTATCAGGAATACAAATTCGATTACGGAATCTCAACACACCTTGCGCATCCAACTTGAAATCATTATTCTCAGACTGATCGGTTCCAACCATCGAATCTACCAACTTCACATCTGACTTCTGAGCCTCTTTGATACTTTCTAGAAAATCATTATTTATCTTCAGCATTCCTAACATAACACTCTTTGGTTTCACCTCACAGACCAAAGTCATATCCCTGAACTGCCGAATCACTCCAATTCCTTAACCATCATTGCCGACATATGCAAAGTCTTCCGGCTTAAAGCAACGGCCACAACATTAACTTTTCGTGGATGATATTTCAAACCGAAATCATAATTTTTTAACAATTCTAACCACCTTCGTGTTTGAATCATGTAAGAATCACTCTATAATAAACCGGACAAAAAAATGATATTACAAAGCCGAATTCACAAATGCAATGAAAAATCCAAGAACACCATAATATTTACATTACTATAAAGTAGCCGGAAAGATAAACCGAAATCTAAAGTACTGAAGTTAGCTCTATAGGAATTCCTCTACATAAGAAGCCAAATCAAAATATCTGCATGTTCAAAAGCATAACAAAGTTTATGCCTCCAATTCGTAATGCAATACCAACAACATAGCGACTAGAGTATTCTCAAATTGGATCCATCATTTTAGGAAGAGCATGACCCAGTCCCGGACCTAATTGAATGTAAAACTAACTAATCTGGCAAATAATAAACAGAAAAATATATACATATTGACTTTTGAACCCTTATTAAAATAATGGTAACAATCATAAAAACCAGATAATGTCACACAGCAACGAAAAAAACAACATCAGAGTCACTTTTCTTTTGAAAAAAGTCATCCTCCTCATATGCACCATAAAAAGTATTAATTAGGGCTTCCAAGTTATATACAATGCCCAAAATGCCCCTTACAATAAATAGTATTATTAACTAATAATAAAATTTACGAAGTTAAAAATTAGAAAATAATTTATTATTTCATAATTTAATCTGAACCCTAGTAGGGTTTGGCATAGTGTATAGCTATTTGGTTTTTCATCCTTGCAGCAAACTTGCTTCTCTCGTTAAAACTTTTTAGAGACAATGAAAACAAGGAGACGAAGTTACAATTCTGATGAAAATCGAGAGAGAATCAGTGATTTACCTGATTGTGTTTTAATTCACATATTGTCCACTTTGAACACCAAACAGACTGTTCAAACTTGCATCCTCTCTGCAAGATGGAAGAATCTCTGGAAGCTTATTCCAGTTATTTCCTTGGATTCTTTTTACTTCAAGAGTGTCAAGGGTTTCAATGAATTTGTTTCTCGAATTTTGTTTTTACGCGATGACAAAACATCACTGTACGCTCTCAATTTTTATTACCGCCATATCAACAATCACCTGCTCAAAAGGGTTATGAAATATGCATTTTCACACAATGTCAAGGTATTGAAGATATTGATGGGTTCTTGTTATGAATCATTTCCACTTTGCTACTTTTCTTCTCATACTTTAACTTCTCTTAACATTACTGTCAGTGAGTGGAGGAGGACAATATTTCCAAATTCTCTTAATTTTCCAGTGTTAACCAACCTGTCTATACGGTCATTTGTCTTTCGCAGCAGTGGTGATAATGGCTTTGTTGAGCCCTTTTCGGCATTTAAATGTTTGAATACTTTGATCATTGACAGTTGTGAAATTCATGATGGAGAAAAGCTCTTCATATCAAGTGCCACACTTGTTAATTTAACAATTAAAATGTTTCCTTTTTCTTACAAATTTGAGTTATCTACCCCGAATCTGTGTAGCTTTGATTTTACGGGCATTCCTATTCAAAAACTCAGCGAGAGCAATAACAGTCTCTCATCTATCAAACATGTAAATATTGATGTAAAAATAGAATATCCTGAACAAAATTATCCCTTGATTCTACTTAATTGGCTAACCGAACTTGCTCTTATGGAATCATTGACGGTATCTTCAAAGACTCTTCAGGTATTTTAATTTAGTTTATGAAAAATTTAACATCTTTTTAGATGTGGATGCAATTTTGTATGCTTTAAATTGATCCTAATTTACTTTGAACCCTCCTTGTTAGATTCTCTACTTAGTTCCGAATTTATGGAATATTGATTTCCCTTGCTTACATAAAACACTACCAATCACTCTCAAGAGATCAATTTGATCCTACCCAAACCATCAAGAGAAGACAATACAATCCTGTTGAAAATAATATCATTCCTACATTTCCACACCACCCAACAAAAGATCAACCCAAAGAACCACCCCAAATCTAAATAAAAGGCCGCTTTGCAAGAGACCTTCAACCAAAGGAAATGCTCTACAATAGAAGTACTCGGAGCAACATTAATCAACCGAAGCCAAGAACACAAACGCTTCCACCATAAAGTAGTTATCCTACAGGCAAAAAAGAGATGGTATAGATTCTCAACAACTATTTAGCCCAACGGACAAAGCACCATGCCATTGGTACCTAGAACTCCTCGCTTTGCCAACTCCATCTTCGTAGGAAGCCTATTCCAAATTAACCTTCAACCAAAATGAATAATCTTACTAGGAACTTTCGCTTTCCACAATCGGGAAAAAGCCAAAGATCTATAAGAATTCACAACGGTCTCCGAAGGTAAACTAAGAAAATAACGCATGATAAGCATTACTTACCGAAAAACCGGAAACATCCCTCCACCAAACAAACCTATCGAAGCCCTCACTAAGAGGAGACACCGAATGAAGAAGAATCAATAAATAATCCAATTGAGTCACGGCTTCCCCATAACGCAAAACACCCAGAAAAAGAGACTTCCACACCCACAAATCGTCATTCCAATCGCCTAGCTCTGCCACTTTACAATGAGTACCGTCCACCAATAGGAATAAATCTGGCAAAAGATTGCAAAAAGGAGTAGTTCTCATCCACGAATCAAGCCAAAATTCAAAATAATTACCCGATCTAAGCTTACAAGATATTGAGTCTTTGAACCAATTCGTTGAATTGCTCGGAGAAAGTGATCCAACGGCACAAAGATCCCTCCATCAAAGAGAAACCTTACTCCTAGAATTGTAGGAAGGCTCTCTAAGCATTGCTCTTTTAATATCTCCATACCTACTAGAAAGAAAATTATTCCATAAAAATTTTTCACCGTTCAAGATCCGCCACTTCTATTTTCGGTTGACACACCTTGTCCTAACAATGTTTCACCCCGAGCACCCCTTCTATTTTCGGTTGACAATCCTTTTCCCAACTAATTTAATTAATCTTTTTCTTCTCCTTACAACTCCCCCAAAGAAAGGAATGTTGAATGGACATTATGTCTTTGATAATAGATGTTGGAGCCTTGTAGAACCAGAACAAAAAAATCGGAATGCTAGAAAAAATAGAATTCAATAAGACCATTCCCCCTCCTATAGAAAGATGTTTGTGATGCCACCCTTTAAGTCTTATTTTGAGCTTAGAAATAATTGGTCTCCAAACCGCACACCTCCTCGAATTGACCCTCACCGGAATACCAAGAAACACAAAGGACAAATAATCAATGTCACAACAAAGAAAAGAGGACGCCGCTTGGATAAACTCTGGCTCAAGATTAACTCCAAAAAACCTACTTTTACAAAAAAAGAAGAAAAAAAAGAAAAGAAAGGGAGTTCATGGATATTGTGAGTGTATGCAGTAAAAAAACTCATTGTCTCGAGAGAAATCTAAGAGATCGCAAAAAACCGAAACCTAAAGTGCTGGATTTAGCTCTAAGCTAGCTTAAAATGGATTCATGTAAGAATCACTCTATAATAAACCGGACAAAAAAATGATATTACAAAGCCGAATTCACAAATGCAATGAAAAATCCAAGAACACCATAATATTTACATTGCTATAAAGTAGCCGGAGAGATAAACCGAAATCTAAAGTACTGAATTTAGAGAAAATGTGCCGCTCATTAAACAAAAGATAAGAAAAGGAAATTAAAACAAGTAAAGAAAATCTACCAACAATTCTGTCACAAACCTATAACATATAAGGTTGAAAGACGGAAAGTCTTGAATATTACAATTGAGAAGGACAACTAAGTTTTTGACATTGTGTGAAACTGCGTGTATTAAAATACCATCGAGTAGGCGAGGCTCTACGTCACAATCTGATAACAAATGAGTAGCATCTAGTGATGTTCCTTGATCGTGAAGAGACAAAAGGTGAGATACAAATGTGGTGAAAACTTCCATAGTCTTAAAGTGATGACACCATAAAAGAAAGAACGGAAAGATGCTTCCAGAGATTTTTCTAAAAACGGGAATGAATAATGATTAGGAACAACTTCTCTACCCATTACAAGGTGTAGTACATTTGTAGTACTGGCACTTTGGATCCAAGGTGTGTACGACGAAATTGTTGATAGCAGCATGAGTGGCTTTATTGTGGGAAAAAAGAATAAGTTCACCACACTTTCAGCCTTGTCGGAGCAGCGCAGGTGGGTGATGTTTTGGGCGCAGTTAAGAACGCAGGTACTGTAGTGCGTAGAGTCTGCTGATGCAGATCAGTGCGTCTTCTACGATGAAATTCAATTCTATTCCCTTCATCTCTTTGCAAATCAAAACCTTTCTTCTCTGTCATGTCCTACAACCTCTTTTCTCGCTAACTGTTAGAAATTTGGTATGATAATCCTCGATATCTTCAAGAATCGTGTTCGTTCACTTTCCGAACAAAGTATTTCGACCCTATTCTTGTCTGGGTTCACGAAATCTTTGTGGGGATAATTCTCAAAGAACAATATGTTTCTGACAATAGAGAACATATTAGAATGTAGAGGAAGTATGTTTTTCGTATACGAAACCGAGGCCAAATGACTCCTTATATAGGAGATCAACAATAGAAACCAAAATGACACAGTGTTCGGTAAAAACAGTTATGTTGGTTGGGAAACGACGCACCTGTTGGGAAACGACGCACCCAGCCAGGGGCGCTGCCCCTTGGACCCCGACAGGGCGCTGCCCCGCACCCCGCCAGGGGCTCCGCCCCTTGGACCCCGACGAGGCGCTGCCCCGCACCCCGCTAGGGGCTCCGCCCCTTAGAACCCCGTTTCTATTATTCGTATTCAATTGCACGTTTGGATCTACGAGCATGCACTCCGCACTACCCTAACTCATTTCAAGCTTAACGCATAATTGCATCGGCCTACAGTAAATCACATTATTACCAAAATACATTGATGATACTAAAATCACCAACAAACTCCCCCCATTTTAGTATAATCCTTGATTTACTTACAAGTATAACGATCAAACAAATGCATAGAAGAAAATGTCTTGCGATTGAATTTTCATCTTAGTACAAATACACATTCCAAATATTCGAAAATCGGGGTGTCACAATGATTGAACCCGTCTATCCATTTGAATATCTAAAGATATAGTACACATATGTTTCTTACAATACTCTACTATTCATACTTGACACTTTACAAGCCATGTGTCCTTATCCATTAATAAGCATATAGGAAGCCAAGTCCAAGCTTCTTGAAGCGGCAAAACTTCATGCTCACATAGGTGATCCTTTTAATCTTGCACCTGCATTAGCAATTTTTCAAAAGAACCATTAAGAAGATATACTTCAACCTAGCCATCACTTGCAGGTCTGAGCACATACCTTGGGAAGATAAACACAATTGCTCCAATCTTTAACTATGATCTTTCCATATTGAATTCTGCTTCTAACATTGTATTAGAAGGGAATTGGGTATACCATAACTAATAGATTTAAATGGACTTTAATCCCATCCCAATTACCGACTTCTTCACTAAGTCTCTTGCTAACCCCTTCGTCAAGTGGTCAGCTAAGTTTTATTGCGACCGAACAAACTCAATAGATATCACCCCATTCATGATTAATTCCCTAATCATACTATGTCTAATACCCAAATGTCTAGACTTTCCATGGTATATTTGGCTATATGCTTTAGCTAATGTGGCACTACTATCACAACGGATAGAAATTGGTGATATCGGTTTAGGCCATATCGGAATCTCATATACCAAGTTCCTTAGCCATTCTGCTTCTTTACCAGCAACAGCTAATGCTACAAACTCAGATTCCATTGTGGAACTAGTTATACAAGTTTGCTTCTTGGAAGCCCATGAGATGGCACCTCCCCCAAGCAAGAACACCCATCCTCTTGTAGAGGATGAATCTTCAACATTATTTATCCAACTAGCATCCGAATAACCCTCTAACACTGAAGGAAATCCCAGATATGACAATCCATAATTCATAGTACCCTTCAAGTACTTGAATACCCTAGTTATCGCATGCCAATGATGTCTACTAGGATTACTAGTAAATCTGCTCAACTTTCCAACCGCATAAGCAATATCCGGTCTAGTGATAATCATAGCATACATCAAAGAGCCTATAGCTCTTGAGTATTCGAGTTGATCCACGGGTTTACCTGTATTTGGCATAAGCTTTTCTCCCGGATCCATGGGAGTACTTACTGGAGAACAATTTTCATAATTGAACTTCTTGAGTATTTTCTCAATGTAATGAGATTGCGTAATTACAATCCACTTGTTCTCCAGTTTAATCTTAATACCAAGAATAACGTCTGCTTCTCCCATATCCTTCATGGAGAACTTTGATGACAAGAAATTCTTTGTTTTATCAACTTGATTTTGGTCGGTGCCAAAGACCAACATGTCATCAACATATAGACAAATGAAAACTCCTTTACCGGATGTATCAAATTTACTATATACACATTTGTCAGCTTGGTTTAGAATGAAACCATTAGACAAAACAACCTCATCAAACTTTTGATGCCACTGCTTTGGAGCTTGTTTCAGCCCATACAACGACTTAACTAGCTTACACACTTTGTGCTCATTACCAGGCATTACAAATCCTTCAGGTTGCTTCATATACACTTCTTCTTCCAAATCACCATTCAGAAATGTTGTTTTGACATCCATTTGATAAATCACTAGATTATGAATAGCCGCTAAGGCAATCAACAATCTAATAGTAGTGATACGGGCAAGTGGAGCATAGGTATCGAAATAATCAATCCCTTCTTTTTGTCTGAAGCCTTGGATAACTAATCTAGCTTTAAACTTGTCAATTGTACCATCGACTTTCATCTTCTTTTTGAAGATCCATATGCAACCCAATGGTTTGCAGCCTGGTTGTAAAACAGTTTATACCCAAGTATTATTTTCCATGATAGAACAGCTCTTGCTGAAGTTTGTGACTAATGCAACATGCCCCCAGTGATGGACTAGACTTTTTAGTTGCTTGGAGCCTTTGAGAGATTCTATGAATCGTGGCCAGATTGCCCCTGATGGATGGGATAATAATTCGTCATGCCCCTTGTATACATAAGCTTTAAGCGCAGTGAGTTAGATGTATGAGACGTCTCTGCACTGCATCTATCGGGAGGACTTTTAGTCATTAGTCATACCCCATGCAGATTCTTCCGGATGTCAAATATTTGAAATTATGTAGACAAAATCATTTTATAATGACACTAAAAAAAATGCGATGCATATGTCTGTCTTGAAGTTTAAAAACATTTTTAGTAAAACAAAATATGTAAGAAAGCGATATTTGTAAAAACGTGATATCAACTCAGGATTTATGGTAAACCTTAAGGAGTCAGGATACCTTTGGTAACAGTACGCTTTTTGAGCTAACCATGCTTCAGTTAGGACTTTCAAAGGTTGTAACATGGCTTGGTTCACGGATTTAAGAAACAAAGGATAATGACTCAAAGTATATTTAAATCTATCCCAATCTTCATGATGTTCTTCAGTCCTATGCTCAGCTTATTGTGCGTTCGTGCTCCAAAAGACTTTGGTATTGTAACATTGTTATTGGTGATTGTTCAAAAACCTGAAGTTTGTTTAGAAGGCAGTCATCTATCTCCCTTTTTATTGTAATATTTTTTGCCGAGGATTTGTAGTGACCTCTTTTAGACTTTGGTTACCCCTAACTTTTGCCTGAGTTGTTTATTTTGAGATTACAGTCAGCGGGATGTCTCAATTTTGCCTAAGTCTCCTTCATAGGTTTTGACTTAACATTTTTCTTTTGATGGATATTGACTGCCTGATTTAATGATTACATGAACTCGTCACTTATTTGTGTAAAAGAAACACAGTCATAACCGAGTCAACTGAGTAACTACCCTGCCCCAGGTTATGATTAAGGGTTTTAAACTGTACAAGAAAGAAAACTCCTACGCCTTAGGCTCAAAGGGGTTGACTAGGGATGAACATCCATATATCTCCACTGTTTAGGAATTGAAACAATGCATGTACATCGTCAGCACAGTCTGTTCAAAAGCATACTGTATGAGGTTGCGGTATCATTTTCGTCATCCTCCCTCAAAAGGCTCACAGCTTTAGCGAGAGTTGAATATCATAAAGAAAACCCAGTAAAAACAAAGTTTTAAAATAATAATAAGAAATAAGTCAAGAAAAACATATGCAATGCATTAATGATTATTATAAAATAGATTCTAATTAGTAAAAGGCTTTACTAACATAACACCCCCCTTTACTTACTAATCCCGCGCAGGCCCAATGGCTTACGCCAATTTTTCCAAATAATTTCCAAAAATCCGAATAACTCTAATTATTAATTTAAATGCCAAATAAATTAAAAATTAAAATTATAGGGTGTTACATAAACAACGGGGGAAAATAACGCTTGGACTACCCACCTATGCGTTCCTTCGTCCCAAACAAACACATCCGCCACCGTATAATTTTTCATGGTTGATAAATCAAACAATTTCGGGAAAACCATGAGAAGAGATTGATCACCCAACCACAAATTATGCCAAAAAAGAATATCCTTACCATTCTTGCAACAACATTTAATACACCCAGAAAAACCATTGTCAACAATGTCATCTAATAAATCATTCTTGCACTTATCCCTCCACCAAATTGAATTATCACTTCTATTAAACTCTCTGCTAGAATCTTGAATCTTTAATGTAGGACAATTGTACCTCACCTTAAAAAATCTACTCCAAATGGAATTATCTTCATTCAAAATTCTCCACTTCCACTTCAAGAGTAAAGCTTTGTTCATCTCCTTCACATCTCTAACCCCCAACCCACCCTTCTCCTTTGGTCTACAGACAACCTCCCACTTCAACCAATGAATACTCCTTTTCTCAAATTTTCCACTCCATAAAAACTCACTTGGAATTGTATTCAACACCGAGTTGATAAGTGTGACCCTACCTCCCATCGAAATGTTTCTTCCCTTCCACGAAGAAAGACGCCCCTTTATTTTGTTACCACTTCCATCCAAAATTTCTTCTTTCGAGGATATTCCCCCACCATAAGTCCAAAAAATTTAAAAGGAATCATACTTTCTTGCATGAGAGAAACGTCGTGGCGGCATTAATGTACCAACCACTCACATTAACTCCTATAATATTGCTTTTGGCAAAATTAATCTTCAACCCGGACACTAATTCAAACCCTTTCATTTTTAAATGCCAAAAAAGTCGTTCATAGTTGCATTCTATCCACACTATAGCAAAACTCTGGAAGCCTCTTCCAACTCTTTCACTAATCTCTTCACACTTTAATCGTTGCAAAGCTTTCACAAAATTTGCGAATCAGATTTTATCACTACGCGATGCCTCAACCTCACTATACGACTTTAATCTTCACTCTCCCATTTTCAATGAAGTGTTGTCTATTTGAAAGGATTTTAAATTATGTTGTTGCGCACAATGTTCAGCAACTAGAAATCCATGTCCAGTGTAATATTCAAGTCTTTCCATCTTGCTTTTTATCACGCCACACTTCTAAAGAGTTTCAAAAAATATTATTTCTCAATCCTATGTGTTTTCAAGCATTAAGCAGTTTGCATCTAAGGTATGTCACCTTTTTACGCGGAGCAGATCCTTTTTTAGCATTTCCAAAGTCGAGTACTTTGGAGATTTCGCATTTTGCAATTCAAGGTGAACAAAATATTTGCATATCAAGTAGCACCCTTCTCAACTTAGCAATACAATCATATTCTTACCAGGGCAACATCACTCCAAATCTTTGTACTTTTTCTTTTACCCGAAAGCTATCTTAGTTATGTAATGTCTACTTAGCTGTTTGCTAGAGTTTGCTTGTATCAAATCATTTGATCCTTAATAATGCTTCAAATATATTAGTTGGTTAGTCTTTTAATATATGAATCTAATTCTAAATTTTCATGATTCATTGGTAACATTCTCTCCTTAATTACTGATTAGTTAATAGTTGAGTTTCCTTCTTTATATAAATTTCATTTGTAATTTTTTAACATACTATTTGTTACTTAGTCAAAGAAGAAAGAGGAAAAAAAAGTCAAAAAAACATACTATTTATTACTTTTAATAATTTTTCATTTGATTAATATTGTGTACTTTACTCATAATCTTACGTTAGTATTAATTATTCAAAACATGTTTCTAAATCGGCTATCAATTATTTCTATTCTCCAATTTATATTTATGATAATAAAATATAATTTTTTGTTATATTAGAGTAAAAAATCATATCAAACGAAAAATGATAAATAAATTCGGAAAAAACGTTAATTAAGAACTTTTTCTTTACGAGGCGTTAGTTAAATGTACTATTTTTTCATTAACAATTACATATATTTATTATTATAAATTAAATATTTTCTTATTTACGAAATTTGCTTTTTAAAACGTTCAAAACCCTACTTCTTTTGCTTATAGTGAGCCTACGTAAAAATTAAACCTGCTGTTAAATATATTTGCTCACTAATTTAAGATAATAATAAATTAAATGAGATTATTATTTTCATTTACTTATTTATATCAATGATTTCATAAAATTAAATACCTCGTTAATATTATTTTTTATTAAAAAAAAGTTACGGAGGCAGATTGAGTTGTGTGGGTTGGTTAAGTTGGAAGAAGGTGAATTTACTGTTTGAAAAAAGGAATTAGGAATAAAAAACAATTTAGTGTTTAATTTAGCTCTTCTTAACAATTGGAGGTGGAGAATTCTTCAAGGGAACGATTCGCTTTAGTACAACGTGCTGAAACCAAGGTACGGCCACTTATCTTCCCATATTATTAAGGGAGGGATATCGTAAAGATTAGTAATTGTTCCTTTCATGATCCTATTATTTCGTGTAGTAGTTTTGCTAATCATAATGGTTTTAATACACCGTTTTGGAAAGCAAAATGATTTGAGAAAATTATTTTGGAGGATGTATTCTCTGATTTATACAAGGCTTCAAGTTTAAAAGGGGTGTCGGTGGCGGCTATGCATGGGTGGTTAGAAAGGAGGTGGTGGTAGAGTGACTTTCGAATTTCCACGGTTTTTTGGAAGAATTCGGCCTTATGGATGACTTCATTTTATTTCGGGAAAAAATGGAGGGTTTTTGTGGTTTCACAGATGGTAAAGATTCGGTTTCTTGGGCTTGTAACAACGGATTGGATTTTCCGGTGGCTTCATCTTATACATATTATGGTAGCGCCTTAATTCCTTACGGACCTCCAAACAAGTTCGGATGTTTTTTGGCTCGTGTGGAAATCGGAGGTGCCTTTCAAAATTAAGGCTTTCGGTTGGAGACTTCTTCTTGATAGACTTCCAACCAAAGATCTTTTGATATATAGAGGTATTTCTATTCCTTTAGATAAATTAAAGTGCGTTTTTTGTGGTTTGGTTGTTGAAATTGGAACCATTCTTTTTTTAGTTGTTGCCTGGTGAAGAACATTTGATGCGAAATTGCTCTTTGGGTATGATGGGAGGATGAGTGTTTGCAAATTTTACGGATTGACATTCGTTTTTTTGTACTCAAAAGGTCAAAGAGAGTAAGGTAGATGTTGTTTGGGTAGCCATAACTTGGACTTTACGGTTATTAAGGAACGGGGCGTGTTTTCGAGAGGAGCATTGGAACTTTAATGACAAGGTTTGGAACATAAAGCTCCTTGTTTGGAAGTGGTGTTTTTGCCAAAAAATTACACATTTCAATTATTCTTTTTACGAGTTTAATAAGAATCTGTTGTTATTTCTCTCATAATTTTAATTGGATTGTAGTTTTTCTTTTTGGTCAGGTATTCACGTCTCTTTGTGTAAACAGGTTAGAAAACCCTTAGTTCTCCATTATATAATATTTTTTTTAAAAAAATTATTTATTAGATGCTAAAATAAATAGTAAAGGAAAAAGTAAAATACTTTAGAATGGATACATAATTTAAGATGAAAAATAGTGTGGTTTGTTATTCTACTTTTATATTTAAAACATAAGGAAACATAAAGGCCCAAATAATTTGAAAAAAGACAATACCATTATTTAAAAATTAAAAAATAGATCATTTATTTCTACTACTGGTAAAAAAGAAATTCTGGCTGATAAGTAACACTCCGCACAATACATAGCTATTTGTTCATCACATATTTCTATAACCATGAAAACAGGCTTAGTGATTTACCTGATTGTGTTTAATTCACATATTGTCCACTTTGAACACCAAACAGGCTGTTCAAACTTGCATCCTCTCCACAAGATGGAAAAATTTCTGGAAGCTTCTTCCTGTTCTTTCCATGGATTCTTTTTACTTTAAGAGTGTCAAGGGTTTCAATAAATTTGTTTCTCGAATTTTGTCTCTTCGCGGTGACAAAACATCACTACACGCTCTCAATTTTTATCACTGCCATGTCAACCATCACCTGCTCAAAAGGGTTATGAAATAAGCATTTTCACACAATGTCACTGTATTGAAGATATTGAAAGGTTCTTGTTATGAATCATTTCCACTTTGCTACTTTTCTTCTCATACTTTAACGTCTCTTAACATTACTGTCCGTCATTGGAGGAGGACAATATTTCCAAATTCTCTTACTTTTCCAGCGTTAACCAACCTGTCTATACGCTCATTTGTCTTCCGCAGCAATGGTGATAATGGCTTTGTTAAGCCCTTTTCGACATTTAAATGTTTGAATACTTTCATCATTGACCGTTGTGAAGTTCATGATGGGGGAGAACCTCTTCTTACCATATATTTAGGTCAAAACCCTAATTGGAGCCTCTTGTGAATTTGAAGTTGATTGATCTTACATTGAGCCATCTTTGGACTTTTATATTGATTAGAGAATCATAGAAGGATGTTGAATTCCTTTGTGGGCCTCAAAACTCTAATTTTGCCCAGTCTCTTCCAGATCAGTCTCCTGTCTTGGGACACAAACAACAAATTTTTTGTATTTTTTGTTAGTAAATGCATGATGATTATGATCACAATGATGATCGTAATATTTAAGATATGGTGGGATCTCAGTTGTCAGAAATTGGGGTACAACAATAACACGCAACAACATCGACTAAATATCAACGAGGAATGACCTCCAACTGATATGTCAATATTCAGTGACAGCAACAACATTACTATTATAGTAATTCACAACATGTCAATCACATCATTAGGATATGCCAACGTACAACAATATTCAACTTCATACTACCTCACTATACCAGAAGTTGAAACGGTGCGTCAAACGGACACCCGAGTCAAATGATACGAATTTTCAAAGTTTGGAAATCTGTCAGCATCAGCAATGTAACCGGTTACATCAAAGATATAACCGATTACATCCCCTGAATTTGCCTTTGTTACACAATTTTGAACTATGTAAACGGTTACATCAAATCATGTAACCGGTTACATCACTGCCAGTAACCCAAAAATCCAATTTTTATAGGATGTAACCGGTTACCTCAAACATGTAACCGGTGACATCACTTAACCAGAGCCAAAAACTGCATTTTTTCTGCTACGAGTTTTATTCCCCAAAACCCCAAAAACTTCATTTTCACATATCAAAACATCGATTTATGTCGTAATTTTTCAGGTCCAACATCAATATCACATATATATTCAAACACACATACCAATTGCATCAGGTTTCACAACAATTCATACATCAATTTCAACATTCTTCAACAACATCAAAAAATGAAATAATTATACAAACAGGGATATTAAAGCATGGAAATCAATCCCCACCATAACCTTTCATCATACAAACCCTTATAAAGCAAGAACTACACCCTTACCTTGGATTGAAGGTTGCCCAAAGCTTCCAATGGGGTTTGCCCTAACTTTCTCTTCTCTTCTATTTCCACCTTCTTTCACAAATGTCAATTCTATTTTCTCTTCCCAATTTTTCGTTTGTTTTGGTTATTCTCACTAACTTCTAATGTTACTAATGGGCTTAATCCTTAAACCCCCACAATGCTACTACCAACTCTAAGTTAGGCCCAAATGATAGTAACCTCGTATATTATTACTACTAATTACTTAATAAAATGGCATAAGGCTAAATAATCCCATAATTATCAAATAATTCACAAAATACACCATAAAATAATTAATTAAAAATAAATGAGCGTTACGACTCTCCCCCACTTAGAATATTTTCGTCCTAAAAAATTTACCTTATTCGAACAACTCGAGATAAGACTCCCGCATCTTCCTTTCCAACTTCCACGTCATGCTTTCTACGACAGCTCCCGACCGGACTACTTTCACCAAGGCAATCTCCTTGCCTCTAAGCATCTTTGTTTCATGATCCTCAATTCGTACTGGCATCGTCTCCACCGTGAGATTATCCCGTAATTGCACATCATCCATATGAATCACATGAGACGGATCAGAAATATATTTCCGGAGTTACGACACATAAAACATGTCATGTAAATTCGAAAGATTCGGCGGTAACGCCACTCTATACGCCACATTTCCAACTCCATCCGAAATCTGATACGGACCAATAAAACTAGGAGTGAGCTTCTTAGACTTCAATGCTCGCCCCAATCCAGTCACCGGCGTGACTCTCAAAAACACATGATCACCCGCCTGAAATTTCAAATCTTTCCTCCAATTATCATGGTAACTTTTCTGTCTACTTTGAAAAATATTCATCTTTTCTCGAATCAACATCACTTTCTCGGTAGTCTCTCGAACAATTTCCGGTCCCAGTACTAAAATTTCTCTAGTTTCATGCCAACACAAAGGAGTCCTACATCTCCGACCATAAAACACTACAAAAGGCGCCATTCCGATACTAGAATGGTCACTATTTTTGTAAGTGAACTCGATTAATGGAAGATAAGTATCCCACGAACCTCTCTGCTCAAGAATACAAGGTCTCAACAAATCCTCCAACGACCGAATAGTCCTCTCCGTCTGACCATCTGTTTGAGGATGATACGCCGAACTCAACCTCAACTTAGAACCCTGATCCTCCTTTCAAACTCTTCCAAAAATCAGAAGTAAACCTTGGATCTCTATCCGAAACAATACATAAGGGAACACCATGCTGCTTAACAATCACATTGGTATGGATCTCCGCCAACTTCGAAACTGGATAAGTGATGTTAATAGGCATAAAATGAGCCAACTTCGTAAGTCTATCAACGATCACCCAAATCGAATCATGTCTTTTCAAGGTAATAGGTAATCCCGCCACAAAGTCCATTGAAATGCTATCCCACTTCTATTCCAGAACTTCTAACGGTTGCATCAACACTACAGGCTTCTAATGTTCAACTTTCGATTTCTTACAAGTTAAACATGCATACACAAACTGTGCTATATCACGCTTCATTCCAGGCCACCAAAACAAATTCTTCAAGTCTTGGTACATTTTAGTAGCTCCTGGATGAATACTCAATTACTTCTATGACCTTCCTCAAGAATGGCTCTCTTCATCTCCGCATTATCAGGAATACAAATTCGATTACGGAATCTCAACACACCTTGCGCATCCAACTTGAAATCATTATTCTCAGACTGATCGGTTCCAACCATCGAATCTACCAACTTCACATCTGACTTCTGAGCCTCTTTGATACTTTCTAGAAAATCATTATTTATCTTCAGCATTCCTAACATAACACTCTTTGGTTTCACCTCACAGACCAAAGTCATATCCCTGAACTGCCGAATCACTCCAATTCCTTAACCATCATTGCCGACATATGCAAAGTCTTCCGGCTTAAAGCAACGGCCACAACATTAACTTTTCGTGGATGATATTTCAAACCGAAATCATAATTTTTTAACAATTCTAACCACCTTCGTGTTTGAATCATGTAAGAATCACTCTATAATAAACCGGACAAAAAAATGATATTACAAAGCCGAATTCACAAATGCAATGAAAAATCCAAGAACACCATAATATTTACATTACTATAAAGTAGCCGGAAAGATAAACCGAAATCTAAAGTACTGAAGTTAGCTCTATAGGAATTCCTCTACATAAGAAGCCAAATCAAAATATCTGCATGTTCAAAAGCATAACAAAGTTTATGCCTCCAATTCGTAATGCAATACCAACAACATAGCGACTAGAGTATTCTCAAATTGGATCCATCATTTTAGGAAGAGCATGACCCAGTCCCGGACCTAATTGAATGTAAAACTAACTAATCTGGCAAATAATAAACAGAAAAATATATACATATTGACTTTTGAACCCTTATTAAAATAATGGTAACAATCATAAAAACCAGATAATGTCACACAGCAACGAAAAAAACAACATCAGAGTCACTTTTCTTTTGAAAAAAGTCATCCTCCTCATATGCACCATAAAAAGTATTAATTAGGGCTTCCAAGTTATATACAATGCCCAAAATGCCCCTTACAATAAATAGTATTATTAACTAATAATAAAATTTACGAAGTTAAAAATTAGAAAATAATTTATTATTTCATAATTTAATCTGAACCCTAGTAGGGTTTGGCATAGTGTATAGCTATTTGGTTTTTCATCCTTGCAGCAAACTTGCTTCTCTCGTTAAAACTTTTTAGAGACAATGAAAACAAGGAGACGAAGTTACAATTCTGATGAAAATCGAGAGAGAATCAGTGATTTACCTGATTGTGTTTTAATTCACATATTGTCCACTTTGAACACCAAACAGACTGTTCAAACTTGCATCCTCTCTGCAAGATGGAAGAATCTCTGGAAGCTTATTCCAGTTATTTCCTTGGATTCTTTTTACTTCAAGAGTGTCAAGGGTTTCAATGAATTTGTTTCTCGAATTTTGTTTTTACGCGATGACAAAACATCACTGTACGCTCTCAATTTTTATTACCGCCATATCAACAATCACCTGCTCAAAAGGGTTATGAAATATGCATTTTCACACAATGTCAAGGTATTGAAGATATTGATGGGTTCTTGTTATGAATCATTTCCACTTTGCTACTTTTCTTCTCATACTTTAACTTCTCTTAACATTACTGTCAGTGAGTGGAGGAGGACAATATTTCCAAATTCTCTTAATTTTCCAGTGTTAACCAACCTGTCTATACGGTCATTTGTCTTTCGCAGCAGTGGTGATAATGGCTTTGTTGAGCCCTTTTCGGCATTTAAATGTTTGAATACTTTGATCATTGACAGTTGTGAAATTCATGATGGAGAAAAGCTCTTCATATCAAGTGCCACACTTGTTAATTTAACAATTAAAATGTTTCCTTTTTCTTACAAATTTGAGTTATCTACCCCGAATCTGTGTAGCTTTGATTTTACGGGCATTCCTATTCAAAAACTCAGCGAGAGCAATAACAGTCTCTCATCTATCAAACATGTAAATATTGATGTAAAAATAGAATATCCTGAACAAAATTATCCCTTGATTCTACTTAATTGGCTAACCGAACTTGCTCTTATGGAATCATTGACGGTATCTTCAAAGACGCTTCAGGTATTTTAATTTAGTTTATGAAAAATTTAACATCTTTTTAGATGTGGATGCAATTTTGTATGCTTTAAATTGATCCTAATTTACTTTGAACCCTCCTTGTTAGATTCTCTACTTAGTTCCGAATTTATGGAATATTGATTTCCCTTGCTTACGTAACTTGAAGTCATTGAAAATTAAAAATTACGGACCTTCGCCAATATCTTATGGAGTAGACGACTTCTTGCTTCAAAAGGCACCGTCTGCAAAGAAATCAATCATTGATTTGTAAAGGTAATTATGCATTCAACTTCTAAGCACGTGGCTTTTCCCTTCTTTGTTTTTGTTTCCCGTTGACTCTCTTGTTATAATTTAGTATCGGCGGATAAATTGCAAGTAATTTGCGTAGACAAAATAAATTTTTCTTTATATTGAAACCCTATCGAAAGGATTGAATGAAAAGTTAATTTTGGATTGAAAAAGAAAAGGTCAGTGAAGGTTGAAATGGAAAGGATTAGTGAGTAATATCATTATGGGTTAAATATGTTTTTAGTCCTTATAAATATGCGACCCTGCATTTTTAGTTCCTATAAAATTTTTCTTCAATGAATGGTCCTTCTAAAATTTTTATGCATGCAATTTCAGTCCCTGCTGTTTTCTAAAATTTTAAAAACTGTTTAATTACCCTTTAATTTTTAAATTTTTTAATAATTTTTTTTATATATGTTTAGAATATTGTAAAAATTTTATTTACCAAGTTTTAGAATTTTTTAAAACGAGAAGAATTAAATATGAATTTTTCAAATTTCAAAAAATAATGATAAAAGTAATGAAAATCTCAACTTAGAAATTAAATTTTGAATTTTCTTTTTTTCTAGGAACTTTTTAAAATATTACGAATATGTCTGACAGTAGGGACTGAAAATAGGTGCATAATAATTTTATAAGGACCATTAATTGAAGGAAAATTTTATTGGGACTAAAAATGCAGGGTCGCATATTTATAGGGAGTAAAAACGTATTTAACCCTATCATTATTATATGAATATTGCAAGTATTTTCACTATTCATCCCCGGTAGAACTCATTAACTTTAGAAAAACAAAAAATAATTAACTTAATTAAAAGAAGATTAAGATTACAAAAAATGCTCCGAAACGGGGACGAAACCTATTTCCTTTTTATGTATCTACTTTGATTTTTCATCTGATTTGAAACATATATTGCCTCTATATTTTGCAGAGAAGGCAATGTGGAGAATACTACCGAGAAGTTCTTTTGGAGTGGATGAATTATTATTCTTATTTTAGTGAGTAAGAGGATTATATATTTTAACATTTTTGTGTTTTCGATTCATCTATGTTAAATTTGGAGATAACTACATCAATGGTTACTCTTAAACTCTACTGTTGTTGTTGCATGTGACTTGATTGTTTATATAAGCATCACTTGCATTCATGAAATTTATAAGAGTGGTGTTGTTCAATATAAATGATTCAGCTTTTGAAAAAGCATTTCAAAATCGCCAAAATACGCCGGTGGCTGAATTTCAACAGCGTTGCTCCAGATTTTTTTATGTTTTCTGCATGTTGTAGTACTCATGGTTTTAAATTGCGATTGCAGTCGTGAATGTTGTTGTGGTTGCGGTTGCGTTTATTGCGATTGCGGTCATTGTGGTTGTTGCAAAGTGCATTGCGGTCGTTGCATCGTGAACTTTGTATGAGACAAATTTGATATACACCGTTAAAAACACTTAATATAATATTTTTCATAAGTAAATTTAGTTTTTGGGTTACAAATTTTGTGATATGCCAAAAATACTTAAAGAAACTTGGACGATTTTGTCGGAGGCAATTCCAAATGTAGAATGATGCATGTTTTCAGATCATTCGGTAATTGTTGTCCGATGTGGTTGCGGTAACTACCACATGAACAGTATTGCGGGTGCGAACCGCAATTTAAAACCATGTTAGTACTATATTTGTTTTCTTATAGTGTTTAACTTCTATCCCAATGATGCAATATGTTTGATTATCAAGAAAACTTTTAAACATAGCCGAGTTTGAAATCAAGTGATCTTTTGATGCTTTTTTATCATGAAAAGTTGAAAACTACTCTCATATAAAGCATAGTGTAGACTTGTTATAAATGATATATGCTTATGTTGGTAGCCTTTTGTTTCTGTACATTATTGTCAAATAAATTAGTAAATGAGTGCAGAGTAGTTTAAGTGTGTGAATGAGAGTGTCTGAAATGGTGTGTGTCGGGATTTATATAGCATTAGTGATTAAAATTGTTCCCATGTAATAGGACACCTTATGCGGGTTGCCGTTCGACTAGACCCAACGGTAGGAATGTGCTGGTGATCATAATCATATATCCTCAATTGGAATGACATCTCACCTATTCCTCGAGTCTTTTCGTGCGATGCTTTCATCACGGGCCTTCCGAGCAGCTAGAAAAACTTATATGCTTAAGTTTGGTGGCCTTTTGTTTCTTTAAATTAGTGGTGTAGTATGCTAACATCAAACATCTAAAATGGACATCCACTCACGTTTAGACTATAAACTGTCATTTGGTGTGTTCTGCATTTTTTTTTGGTAAGCAAGAATATATTGATAGGAGAACCAAAGTTCTCAAACCTGATTACAAAAGCACGAGGCAAACCTCGGGAAAAAAATTACACTCCAAATGAATCATAAGTCAAATAAAACAAATGGTCTTTGTTAAATTGGTAGAAGTTGCAATTAGGTTGAGTAATTTTCCCTATAAAATACCATCTCTATGCCGAAGTCTTTGAGCCCCAATCCACATCGTGGACGTTCCACGTATCATTTATAAAAATAATGTCATTCCTTATAATCAATAAGCTCCAACAAGTAGCCAACCAAACACATAATTCCTTACCTCTTTTCACTTTCTTAGATTTGCAAAAAGAGGACCATCTCAAAAAACTCTCCTTAAAACTATCCGCTTTATAATCTTCCAAACCAATCTAATCGGCCATTTCCTTCCAAACCAAATTCGAATAGCGACAAGACAAAAGAGAATGAATGGAGGTTTCACCGATAAAAAACAACAGAAAACCCAAGAGAGATTGCTAGGAGAAAAAATACATTTTAAAGCAAGCAAATTCCTCGTCAGTAATCTATTGATAAAACACCTTCATCCAAAAGCTTTGATTTTAAAAGGGAAATTAGAAACCGTGATTAATAATAATTTTGTGAAATGAGAGAGAGAGAGAGAGAGAGAGAGAGAGACTTCAGTTAAAAAAGTGTTATTTGTATGGATAGCGGAAGAAATCGTTTTTTTGTCTGTTTTACCAATAAGAATTTTTCTACCTGGGAATTTCAATTCAAAAGTGATGTAAAGGGAAAGGGATAATGGAGTCACCTAGACGATGTGTCTAAGGCACCTATAGATAAATTTGTGTTAGATGCGTGGGAAATCAAAGATGCTAAAAAAATCACTTGGTTCCTTAGCAATATTGATCCTCAAATGATCAATAATTTGTACTCATTTTTCAATTGCTTAAGAGATGTGGAATTATTTAATGCATATTTACAACCAAGACAATGTAGCCAAATGTTTTGAATTGGAGCTAGAGATAGCCAATTGCAAACAAGGAAACTTATCTATTCAGGAATATTATTCTAGTTTTTGGAATTTGTGGATAGAACGTATTTTGCTCTTATTCATGCTGATGTTCCCAAGACTTCACTCTCGTCTATCCAAGAGCTCTACAAAACAAGTAGCCGAGACTAGCTTCTCATGAAACTTCGCCCATAATTTGAAGTTATTAGAGGTGTTTTGCTTAATAGAAATTATGTTCCTTCTTTGGATACATGTGTTGGAGAACTTCTAAGGGAGGAACGACGTCTCATTACTCAAGGAGCCATGTTTGATGGTGTTTTCGTTTCTAAGCCTGTGACAGTTGCATATGTTGCTCAGAGTAGAGGTAAAAGTCGTGATATGAGACAAACTCAATGTTTCTCTTGCAAACAATTTTGAAATATTTCAAGTAACAAGTTCATATTATATCTGATTGTCCTGCACATCCTCCACGACCAACACAACATTCGTTGCAGGCATTTCATGCAACTGCAAAATCTATAGTTGGTCATTCCATTACTAGTGCATTTAATGGTGGAAATCAACAGCCTGAAATAATTCAACAAATGGTATTTTCCCTCTTTTATCCTTGAGAATCCATGGTAAATCTTATAATGTTCTACATCTAGAGTTTCTTGATTCTGATGCATCTAATCACATGACAGGTTCTTCTGAATACTTGCGCAATTTATATTCTTATCATAGTTTATCACAAATGTTAGTGAGATAAACTATGATTTACAGGTACTCACTCTCTTTTCCTCCTCTTTTACTTTGTGCTTAGTATTGTTAAAGCTTAGCACTTTCTCCTTGTTTTAAATCTGGTTTTGTATTGTTAAAGCTCAACCTCTGTTAAATCAACCCTAGTTTTGTATTATTAAAGCTCAACCATCACTCTTTTAAATCTTTCTTGCCTTGTATTATTAAAGCTTGGCTCCTTTTAAAACTTACTATGTATTGTTAAAGCTCAGTATTTCAAAAACCTGTTGAGTATTGTTAAAGCTCAACACTCAAAAAGATCTTTGTCACTTTGCCTCTTTCATTTTTCCTTTTAAGAAGAACTACAAATGTTCTGACTTCCCTATTGCACTTAAGGGGTATGTAGGCACAACATATGATGTCTTTCCGAGCACACTTTTAATAAAACTTTTTTCTCACCATCCCACTCTATTTTCACAAAGCAAAAACAATAACAATAACATATATATATATATATATATATATATATATATATATATATATATATATATATATATATATATATATATATATATATATATATTCAATGAGTTTTCGGTAGAGTACTACAGATGTGAGGGGTGCTAATATCTTCCCCTTGCATAACCAACCCCCGAACATAAGATCTTTGTTTATTTTATTAGTTTTGATTTAAAAACTTCTTTGAGTTTTTTCGCTCTTTTTTCCATTACCTTCGGAAACAATAAAGTGTGGTGGCAACTATCACTAAAATACAAGCTGAGTTAATCCAATGGCCTCGGTCTCAATTTATCACCGCTACAACTCCAATGCTCAAGCACACAAGCAAGAGACTTCACTGCTCAAGTACACGGGAAAGAGACTTCTAATTGCACAAGCACACAGACAAAAGACTTGCAAATGCTCAAGCATGTAGCAAAGAGACTTCTGACAATGTATCTAATAGATAAATGATAGTTAAGAGTTTTATAATTACACATGATATACAATCAGAGGTGTAACCAGAATACAACAAAATAAAACTCTAAGACTTAAAAACTTTACCGAATGTACAATTGACAAGATGTTCTAAGTTAACTTGTGCTCTTTGTTTTGACATAGTAACTTCTCTTTTCTTGTCAAGGCGCAGTGTTGTGTGTTCCTCCAAATCTTCAGCTCATTTTATAGAGTTTCATGAAAGATTCGTTGGAGAGCAATATCAAAAAAATCAAAGTGAAAACAATAAGAAAAATGAAATAACAATAAATTTAAATGAGTTTCGATTTTATTTTTCATATAATTTATTTTTATTTTTTTCATATAATGACTTTTGCTTTTTTTTTAATAATGGATTTCGACCAATTATAGCCTAAATGAGTTTTAATTTTTTTATATATAATATTATATAAAACTATATGTAAAAATTACCATAGAATTGTAAAACAAGAGTTTTTTTGTCACTAATACTATTGTAAATAAGACAATAGAAACATAAATTGCTACACAAAAAAAGATGAATAAATTAATAAAGAATACTTTGATTATAAAAGAAGGGTGATGCTAACGAGTGCCCCAGGGGCACTATTTAAGGATTCCAAATATAGAAAACGCTCTTTAAATAAATCAATTATTCAACTTCCAAATCATTAAATACAAGTATATTCAAACAAAAACATACTATTTATTTCTTTAAAAAGTCAATTATTTCAATTTCTAATACATTAAATACAAGTACTTCAAAACAAAAACATACATTTTTAAATTCTTAAAGAGTGCCCCTGGGACACTCGTTAGCATTTCCCATAAAAGAATAAGGTATTTGCAATTTCTATAATATTAATTAAAAATATACTATTTAATTTAATTTATAGTGTTAGTATTAATTGTTCTCATTTTTGGCAATAATTACGTATTGTAATAATGAAAAATAATTTAACTTTTTAGTTTTTTATGAAAATCATAAACCCAATTTGGTTTCATATTCTTACAATTAAAGAGTAGAGTGAGGGTTTTTATCACATGGAGCGTTGTTTAGTGCTCTCAAATCAATACAGAGAGAGGTCTTTTTCACTTGCCGTTTAAAATTGCATCCATGGAAGAATTTCCAGAAGCATATTTCCACACTTGTCTAAACGATGTAATAGAACATAGGTTATCTATCATTTGGATTGCTTTAGTTTGGAGTTTATGGATTATGCGTAACTCTATTATTTTCGAGCAAGCTTCTTTTAGTTTCGAATTGGTGTTTTGTAATGTGGTGTACTTATCGTGGTGTTGGTTAGCTAGATCTTGTGAGCCTAAATCTTGCTCTAGCTACTATGAGTGGTATAAGTTACCGCTTCGTTGTTTTAATACCATGTAACTTAGTATAAGGGTTGCACTCCTAGTGCGATTTCTTTAATCAATTGCCTATTGGAAAAAAAAAAAAGAACATAGGTTATCTAATTTATGCCATTTTTCTTTTCTTCCCATTAAAATTTGTTGTATCCAATTTTTTTTTTTTAATAGGCAATTGATTAAAGAAATCGGACTAGGGGTGCAACCCTTACAACCAAAAAACTCTAATAAGAGTTGTAACTATTAAGTGGTAGCTTGTACCAATCATAGAAAATAAACCTAGACTTAGTGTCACTATTACATAACCACCTCCAAGAATAGATCATAATGTTATAAATAATCACTTCATAGCTAAAGGAAGCATTTTCAAAAATAATGTTGTTTCTAGTGTTCCAAATACTCCAAATAAGAGCCAACCAAATGAGATTGATTTTTTCTCTATTCTTCCAATTGAGGAATCTCTGGAAGCAGCTTCGAAGTCTTTCGAAAACCTTTTCTCTAACCAGATTGCATTCTTCTTCACATACTCTCATCATTGAACATCAAACAATCCATTCATACCTGCATTCTATCCAAACGATGGAGAAATCTCTGGAAGCATTTTCCATCTCTTTCGTTAAGTCCTTCATGCTTTACTAGTATTGAAGGTTTCACTGAATTCGTGTCACAAATGTTGTCACTACGTGATGCCTCCGCCCCGTTGCACTCTCTCAAACTTCACTCTAAGATGCCCATAGAGCCGCGTCTTTTATTTTTAAGTAATGTCCAACATTTATAAATCACACTACTAGAAATACTCGATTTTCCTACGGATTTACCTTCGGATTTAAGCTTAATTTCCGCAGGAAATACAATACCTGCGGATTTTCCTGCGGTTCTTTGTCCCCAGCTAAAACCTTCATGGGTAATATTTTCGGCGGGTAATTCCGCAGCAAAATCCGCATGAAACAATCCACAGCTAAATCCACAGGTAAACCGCAAGTATTTTCTATCTCAAATTTAATAATTTTTTGTTTTAATAAACTTACTTTTGAAACATTATAATTTATTAATATAATATAAAATAAAATTATAATTTAAATAAGACAAAACAAATTATAAAAGCTACTACATAAGTAATAAAAAAAACTAACATAATCAAATTATTTAAAATGATTCAAACAACCAAGCTTCTGGTGATAATTTGTCCACCCAAGTTAAAAAGATAAAACCATCTAAATTACAACCAAGTTAACAAGAAAAACAGTACAAATCAAAATTTTAGTACTAAAATCTTCTTCATTTAATTCATCGATGTCATCTTCATTTGTTTGATCACTTTCATTAGTGAGTTGGAATTTGAATCGGCGGATAAATTGCAAATTGCAAGTAACTTGGGTAATGAAATAAACTTTCCTTTATATTAGCTTGACTGGATCTAGAGTCCAGACTCAACGTAAATTGATACTCTATAGAAACGGCGTTTGAAAGAAATGTTAATTTTGGATTGAAAAAGAAAAGGTTATTGAAGGTTGAAATCGAAAGGGACAGTGAGTAATATCATTGTTATATGATTTATACAGTACTACTCCAACAATGTGGGTTTAAGTTTTTTGGTTTTTAATGTTTATGCTTGTTTGTGGTTTATGTCAAGATTGAAACATATCTTGCCTCTACATTTTGCAGAGAAGGCCATGTGGAGAATACAACCAAGAAGTTATTTTGGAGTGGATGAACTATTATTCCTATTTAAGTGATTAAGAGGATTATATTATATATTTTAACATTTTTGTGTTTTTTGATTCATCTATGTTAAATTTGGAGATAACTACGTCAATGGTTACTTTTAAACTCTACTGTTGCATGTGACTTGACTGTTTATAAAAGCATCACTTGCATTCAAAATGCAAAAATATGCTGGTGGCTGAATTTTAAAAGCCCTGCTCCAGATTCTTCTCTGTGTTTTGCATGTTGTTGTCATGATTTTAAATTGCGATTGCGGTCGCGAATGCGGTTGTGGTTGCAGTTGCTGGTACTGTGATTGCGGTTATTGTTTTTTTTTTTTAATAAGCAATTGATTGAAAGTGCGCACTAGGGGTGCAACCCTTACAAAAAGACACAAAGCACTAGAGGTTATAAGAGACGGATAAGGGAAGTTTAAACAATTCGTAGTAAATTGGTCTAAACTTAGTATATCCACTACATAACCTCCTCCAAGAAAGAAACACAATGTTAGAACAAATAACATCAAAACAAAACACCTCCCCCTTAAAGATAATGGCATTCCTCATAAGCCAAATACTCCAAATAGTAGCCAACCAAACGAAGTTGATCAAAATACGACGTTTACTACAATTCACCTTTTCTTGGATGACTTCAAAGCACGGCATCTCCTCTTCGGTAAATTCCTTCGGTGAACCGAGCCAGAAAAAGACATGTTTCCAAATAACTTTCACCTCTTGGCAATAGAAAAAAAGATGGGAAGAAGATTCAAGGAAAGAACCACACATCACACAATCCGGGCAAGTAACGATAACGACACCTCTATTCAACAATTGATCTCTAGTTGGAAGCCGATCAATGAAGGCTCTCCAAGCAAAGACCTTAATCTTCGGCGGGAGTTTGAGATCCCACATCACTTTCAACGAATTAATCACTATAGGATCCCAAGCTAAAGATTTTGCATTATCAACCGCATGAGCCAAACTTGAAACGGTGAAATCGTTGTCTCCATAGAAGGACCAAGAGAAAGAATCTCGGCTTGATTCACAAGGGAGAAATCTGCTTGAAATCTGCTTTGATTATCAAGAAAACTTTTAAACATAACCGAGTTTGAAATCAAGTGATCTTTTGATGCTTTTTATTCTGAATAGTTGAAAACTACTATAATAAAGCATAGTGCAAACTTTCAACCACAACCGAAGTTGATTTTTATTATATAAGGCACATTCCTTTACAAAAAATCAACGTAAAAATGTGTATGATGTATGATGGATTTTCTCATATTTGTCATGGTTTGTTATAAATGACTTATATATTTTTAATTTTTATGTTGGTGGCCTTTTGTTTCTATACATTATTGTTGTATGAGTGCAAAGTAGTTTGAGTGTTTTTTTTTTTTGATAAGCAAAGTAGTTTGAGTGTGTGAATCAGAGTGTCTGAAATGGTGTGTCGGGCTTTATATAGCATGAGGGTAAGATTAGAAAATGTATTTTATACTATCTTTCTGGGCATGTTTTAAAAAGCAGCGCATGTTTTCAGGTCAACTCTTAGAGTCATTAATAACACTGAACATGTTGGTATCTAATTCAGGATATGTTTTATCATGGTTTGGTTGAAAATTACTGATTAGTTGGTGCAAGTTATTGTTTTACGTCTAGTTTTGTTTTAAAACTTTACTCTGAGAATATACATTCTGTCATGATTATTGCACACTGAAAATTATGCTTTCTTTGGCAACTAATTCAAGATATTTTTTACTATATCTACTTCCTTTTTTGTCTTCTATCCCAAAACAATATATTTCAATCACTGTTCTTTTTCGGAAATACATGTAATAATATCATTAAAATTTGTTAAATCTCAATTTAGATGATTAGTTCACAAAACCTATAATCAATGATAGTTCCTTACAAATCTTGATTATCAAAATTATGTGAACCAAACAACATCTCGATTTCAAGACAAGTATAAATCGAAGAAAAAGAAAGCCAATCCTTATGTAAATAACTTCAAAATGTACTTTCATAATTTAGAATTCAATAGCGGCGCTAGGTATTCTCTTCTTTTTTTTTCCTCTAATAATAATTTCATTATCACAATAACCTTCACGCTTACGATACAAATGTTATTCTTTCTAGTTGTTTGAGTTTTCCATTGAAAGGGAAATAAACGTCAATAGATTAAAGCATTCTGAAAACCAATATAGACTTTGTGATTTACTTGATTGCATTCTACTTCACATTATCTCTTTTTTTAAAGCTCAGTATGCTGTTCAAACTTGTGTTTTATCTACAAGATGGAAGAATCTCTGGAAGCATCTTTCAGTTCTTTCATTAGGGTCTCATCTGTTTACAACTCCCAAAGTTTTCACCATATTTGGATCCCTAAATTTTCTCTAAACAGTGTCATGTATTTATGCTAGAATATTCTAGAAATGTGCATTAATTTCAACACTCCTCCTTCATGCATATTTCCGTAACTCCAAGTGTAGTCCATAATTGTTCAAATGTGAATTTGTAAGACTATCTCCTCCTCCATTGATACTCTTATGTAATATATTATATTTTGAAAAGCATTACCTTCGCCATGATTCAATTTTGTCACACTACTTGTCACAATAATTGTTATTAAACTCTTTTTCAACATTATTGAAGGTTTTTTACGAGAACCATTCACGCTCCTTAGTTTCGCTTGTGATCTTCCTTGTTTGTCTTGTTAAAGACTTCTAACAAGGATTGTTGTCTAGTTACATGTGAATCTCCTTGTCATCACTCTTGCTTCTTAGTTACTTATGAGTCTCATTGTCATTCTTGTTGAAGAATTTTGACAGGGATTCTTTCTTACTCTAGTAGATGTATTTGTCGCCCTAGGCTTGTACTCAAGTTGAGCCTCAGAGGTCACAGGTCTTAATTTTCTTATCGCCTGGACTTGTGCTTTATCAGAAATCGATCCTTATTTGCCATAGGTTTACGACTTTAGTTGGACTTAAAATTAAGAGGGTCAGACTGTTAGGCTACCTGAACTCCTCTCTCTCATTTTTAGTTTTGGGTTTTAACTCAAACAGAGTCGGGTCGTGTAGCTACCTGTACTCCTTTGTGTTTTAGTCAGAGACCTCATTTTCTAGTTTTAATAAATAGTTAGTGACAAGAAGAAATAGTTTGCTACGCCCTATGAATGACCGAACGTGCCTCTGATACCACTGTTGGGTTTTGAGGTTGTAGCGATAGTTTAGAATGTAGTTGGATAGTGTAAAGAGCTTTGGTCACTAGTTTTGACATTAGAGGGGCTTGTTCCGTTGACATTCTTCAATTTGCGGACGACACTCTATTGGTGGGGGAAGGGTTTTGGAAGCAAGTTTGTGCTATCAAAGCGATCCTTAGGGCGTTTGAAATAGTGTCGGGCTTTGGAATTAATTTTCATAAGAGCAAGTTTTTTGGTATTGATAACAATAATTCTTTCTTGGAGGCGGCGACTTTTTTCCTCTCTTGTAAAATTGAAGCTAGTAATTTCTTTTTCCTCGGTATTCCTATTAGGTTTAGTCCTAGTAACACTACAAGAAAATCGGCAAATTGCGACGGTTGAAAATGGCAAGTTACGACGGTTTGAACCGCCACAATTTGCAATGCGCGACAGTTGTGCAACTGTCGCAGAAACGTGTGTCGGCAAGGGGTATTGCGACGGTTGCCAAAACAGCCACTCCAACCGTCGTTATCAATCACGATAGGTAGAAAACTATCGTAAATTGCAAATAGCGACTGTTACAAACCGTCGCGAATTTTGTTTGGTGTTTTTAATTCACTGTTTATTGCGGAGGTTTATAACTCCCGCTAAACTAATAAGTTTTAAAAAAAAACAAATTTAATGTAACTATAAAATTTATTAATGAAATAGAAGCATCATGGATCAATGTGGCTATATATTTTCAACTTATAAACACATTTAAAAATGCTTTTCACAAATGTTTATTCTCCCACATTAACTTAATCACATCCAGTTAGTTGTCAGCAATACTAACAAAATGAGAGTACATATAATCTACATGTTTATAAGTGAAAAACAACACAACTACACAATTAAGTGAATCACTTGTTTATTAGAGGTTATGCAACTTATATAATAAATTCAACCATGCTATAATGGATCGCCTTCATAATTGCTAGCTCCAACCCCAAAAGTTTCAGTTACATAAAAATCAATACGATCCATAATAGTATTACCAGTAACCTGAAATGAACATAAATTTATCAATCCCAAATTTGTCAATGTTTATAATTCCTGATTGTTTATAACTCATATATTTTGTTATTAGACTCTACGCCAAAAGAAATGTAAGACATTGTGAAATATATTGTTTCAATGGAACAAACCTGATAAAAGGCAAGACATTGGGTCAAGAGCTTATTGATTGAGTCCAATTCCAAGTCCAGTGCAACATCATAATCCTTGACCTGAGGCCATTAAATAAATTCGTCGACTAAGGAATGTGAAGTAGCAATGCACCAAAAGCTAAATTTAAGTACAATTTTTTTGTCTAATAACATTCTAAAAGAGATGGGAACATCAATTTAAGTACAAACAATTCTTGGAGGATAATAGGTAGGTCACTTACAGTGTTTTCAAGGCCCTTTTGTATCATAGAGTCACATTCAATAACATTGTATCTCCTAATTCCATTGCTAATCAAGTCACAAATTTCAAAGTAATTCATAAAATAAATTATGAAAAACCTCTAAACTGAGCCTAATTAAAATAACGATACTTTGACAAGCCCACAACATGAAATAGATTGCACCAGCATAAATCAGCAGCATATCTAAATATCACCACTCACATGCAATGAATGACATAAAAAATAGGCTAAATTTTGTAAGTTTTGTCCATAAACCAAAAATAATATCACTTTTAGACAAAAACTTTATCTCCCAAGTTTAGACATGAACCAAAAAAAACAGCTACATAAAATATAATTTTATCACTCTATTCACATCATTGATACACATATACTTTTAACCTATCATGCTGCCCCTAAATCAGTCATGGCTGAAATCCACCTAATGCAACACCATCTGCAAAATAATATGATGTGCATACTAATTTCGAACCAAGATGTATAAACAAAACCATTAATTAAGTAGATTCAACTATATATGTTTATTACCAGGGAATTATCCATTAACAGGGAATTATCTTCACCATTAATTAAGTATATCCACCTATAGAAAAATTAAGTATATCCACCTATAGAAAAATTAATCCACACAAAATGAAGAAAACCCCAACATTGAAAGACTCATTTGAGTAAATAATATTCATAGTTAGTTTGTAATAACCATCTCTAAACAAACTTCAGCCCCTTAACATATAATATAGATTTAGCATCAATTGATCCATTAGCTTGTAAAATGCAATGCTGGGATATATAACACCCAACTATGGAAATATGCATCAGGTAGATTGTGAGCCATTTAGATAAATACACAAGGGCTGCTATGTAAAGCAAAACAAACACCTTTCTTCCCATGATAGGGTTCCATTTCTATGTTCATTGACAACCAAAAAATAAAAACCAGTAAGAAGTCACATGACAAAGATAACAAATATTTATTTGTTCTATCCTTTATAGCTATTTATAACAATTTGTTTAGCCTTAATTCATATCATAAGGGGGTTCAATGAAAAACTTTTCCCCAATCATGTTTCCAGTAAGAGAATAAATATAATCTATTTGTATATGGTTGGAAAATTATGAAAAGGATAAATATAATAATATTCTAATTCGAAGGTAGCCACTGCCTAAATTAAGTTATCACTCTGTTAATTTATCTCTATGACACTTATCTAAGGCACTAAATTATTTAACAAATGCGACAACCAGAATAGTTGATACTACAAAACTGAATGTCAATGACTCTGTAAAAACAATAAGTTAGACCAAACTTCAGTATTGTATGTAATGGTTTTAATGATCCTATTTAGAAGAAAATTAAGCTGAAATATTAATTAAGCTAAAAGTAAAGTTGGTTTAGTTTTTTTGGAAGCCAAAAATGCTCTTATAGATATCCAAGAGAAATGAAACAAGCATATAGATATAAAACATTGTGGTTTATGAACTGAATGAGAGTTAACTCACAATAACTACAGATATCATGTTAATTCTTGGAGTTATTTTGTATACAAATATGAAAATTCATAAGGAAAGGTCCATTGTTCTAAATATATAGCAACACACACATAAGTTCACCTCATAAGTTTTTTCAAATCTGAATGCTTTAGAACTCATGTCAATTCATAAACAAACACACACAGACACACTTGATCATTGAGTACAAGTAAGATAAATACAAATGAGGAAGAAATCTCACCAATGATGTATAATTCTTAGACCTTTATCTTGTTCTTTACTTTTTGAAGACAATCCCCATTTTGACTGTTGTTGCTTAATTACTGCTTCTTCAACCTTTCATAAATAATATAAATCAAGTTTATATTTCTATCCATTCAATGCTCCATACCAGAAAAATAGATGACCAACAGACATATACACACAGCGACATATTTTGACCGATACACATACCATTAATTCAAGTTATCAAAAGGAAGGATCATATACAGAGAGCGATGTATTTTGTCTTTTCATTTTTAGGGTTTGAGCGAGAGAGTCACAAATGGGAAGCCTTTCTTCATTCCATTCTTCTTTTCATCCACCCTCTGATTCTTTGAGAGATTGAGAAAACGAGTTTGTGAAGTGAAAGAGAATTCTCATCTCTTCGATTTTAGGGTTTAAGCGAGTGGGAATTTTCCCTTTTTTTATTCTGGGGTTTGAGATTCTAGGGTTTTAGGGAAAAGAAAGGAGAAGTTGAAACTGAGTTGAAGAAGGAATTGGGGAAGGAAGACAATCCAGACGAATTTGAAGGAAGGAAAAGGTTGAACTTGAAGAGAGGTCATTCAACAATAAGAAATTGGTGAAAAAAAGTAAAGAGTGAAAAAAATGAAAAATAAATATAAAAAGGAAAAGTGAAAAAAATATATGTAAAAAGGGTGGTAAAACAAAAGCAAGAGTGAAAATATAAATAAATAAAGGTGGCTAAAATAGTCGCGACGGTTCGCCTAACGGTCGCAGATGTGGAAAAAGGGCGGTGCTCGGTAACTGTCGCAATTATTTTGCTCAAAATGCCTATAAAACTGCAACGGCTGGCCCTGACTGTCGTGACAAGTGTCACAGTCCAGGAATAAGGGCAGTTTTGTGGTAACTGTCGCAAATCAAATGTCGTAAATCTTCTTTTTTCTTGTAGTATAAGGAGGCGACTTAGGATGCTCTCTTTGTTGAAATGAAGAATAGATTGGGAGGTTGGAAGAACCGGTTTCTTAGATTGGGGGGAAGAATTACTCTTTTGAAGTCTATTCTAAGCTCTTTGATTATTTTCACTATGTCTTTTTACAAGATGCCCTCGAAGGTGGTGAAAGTTTTTACTAGGATCCAAAGCAATTTCTTGTGGGGTGGAGTGGAGGAAAGGAGGAGGATTCATTGGGTTAGTTAGAAAAATGTGAATTTTCCTATTGAAAAAGGGGGATTAGGAGTGAAGAATATCACGATGTTTAATTTAGCTCTTCTTAAAAATTGGAGATGGAGAATCCTTCAAGGTGGAAATTCGCTTTGGCTTGATGTTTTGAGGGCCCGGTATGGGGATTTAGTGTCTCAAATATTTAGGGGAGGAAAAGTTTATAAAATTGGAGCTTCGTACTCCCTTTGGTGGAAGGACATAGTTAGCTTAGGGAAAGACCCTTATAGGGATCCTATTGTTAATTGTTGTCGTTTTGAGATTCAAAATGGGTTCATGACTCCGTTTTAGGAGGCAGTGTGGATGGATGGAAATTCTTTAAGAAGTGTTCATCCGGAGTTATATGAGGCTTCTCTCTTAAAAGGGGTAGTGGTTGGGGTGATGGGAGGATGGATAGATGGAAATTGGGTTTGGGGTGATCTCGACATACCCGAAGCTTTTTTGATGGAGAGGGGGTTGGAGGGGAAGAATATTTTATTACTGGAGAGTTTATCGCAATATGTAGGTCCGAAGGAGACTATGGAGAACGATGATGTGTGGTGGATTGGGAGTGATGGAGCGGATTTATCTGTGGCATCTTGTTATGAATTCTACGAGAGGAGCTTAATACCTTTCGGACCTTATGGCAAGCATGATGAGGCTTATCGCCATATGTGGAAAGCCGATGTGCCTTTTAAAATTAAGGTGTTTGGTTGGAGACTTCTTCTTGATAGGCTTCATACTAAAGAGCTATTGGTTCGTAGAGGTATCCCTTTCCCTTTAGAAAAATTTTGTTGTACATTGTGTGAGTATGGTGTAGAAAATAGGAAGCATTTCTTTTTTGGTTGTAGAGTGGTTAAAGAGATTTGGAATGAAATAGCTCTTTGGGTGGGTAAAGTGGGTGGAGTGGAGGATGAATGTCTATCGAATTTTATGGATTGACATTCTTTTTTTCGGTCTCATAAGGTGAAGGAAAGAAAACAAGATGTGGTTTGGCTTGCAACTAATTGGTCTTTATGGGTGTTAAGGAATGGGGTGTGCTTTCGGGGGGAGGAATGGAATTTCAACTATATTATTTGGAATATAAAGATCTTAGTGTGGAAGTGGTCTTTTTGTGGGAAAATTACCCATGCCAATTATTCCTTTTATGAGTTTAGTAGAGATCCCATTTTATTTCTCTCATAATCTTAACTGCTGTGTAATTTTCTTCTTCTTTTTGTCGGGTAGTTGGTCTAGTGGCCATTTTGTATTAAGGTTGGAGAACCCTTAGTTCTCCCTCTTATTTTTATAAATATATCATTTCTTGCCTTTAAAAAAAATAGAAGTGTAATTTAGGCAATATCCTCAAACTCGTTATTGACATTAAAGATGTGTGTACTCGTCATTCGAAGGAGGCTTAGCTTACATACTTAGATCTCTTGTAGAGTGTCGTGACTAAGTAGTTATTTGTGCTCTGGTCATATGTAACACATGGAATTTGGGTTTATATTTTTATGATGCGATGTTATGAGACATATGTTTCCTCATATTGTATTTCGTATTTTAATATGTTGTTTTGTTGATGAGTGACCTTGAGCCGAGATGTCGAGACATGGTGGATGATGTATGGGAATTATCTGATTTTACCATTTATTTGATGAGATGATTATTCCGATGTGGTTTTGCATGTTGTTTTAAATCCCGTGTTATTTGGAAATGACCATCGCATGTTTAAAGATAAAATGTTGTTTTATTTGAAATATGTGTAACGCCCTCATGAGATGCATGTTTCTTTACTCCGATTTATGAAAACGTATGCCTTAATTGTTTAGTATAGAATAGGGGGTGTTACACTACCAACCTGAAGTCATACTTCCAACTCCTCCCCCACCACCATTTCAAGGCTATGAGGGAATGGGTAACCGACTTTACGACAGTCGGCTTCTGGGACGCCATGGTGGCCCTGACAATTTCCTCGACACCGAAATTATTGATGAAACACTTCCAGACCCATCCACACCGACACAACAGGAACCACAAAGGGGAAGGGGTGTAGCTCGCCGTACATGTCTTCAACGTGAAATACGTGTTCCTAGATTCGGAACCGACGGGCGTTATGGTGATGAGAGACACTAATCGTATTTTAATTTTCTCCTTATCAGTTGTTGTTTCTGTATTTTAATTTTCCAATGTATCCCTCGGCTTAAATTAATGAAATCGTTTGTTTCCGACCTTTTTTCCAATATCGTTCGTTACATATAACCCTTAAATAAAATTAAAAAAATATTTAAAAAAATAAAATAAATGAACATATGCGCCATTTCAAATGGCATACCTAGTTTAGTTTGTACATGGGCGCCATTTAAAATGGCGCATACACCTAAACAATGCATATAGGCGCCATTTGTTTGGCGCATACTCTAGAGTATGCTGTCAAATCTAGACATTTTGGTAAATTATCCCAAAATGTGGTTTTTTGAATAACTTTTTTTTTAATTTGGTTATTTAAATTTTTTTCCCTACATAGATGTTAAACCTGCTATGAAATATTTATTCTCTCAACTTTATGATAATAATAAATTTAATAATATGTTTATATCAAAATCTTTAAAAAATTAAAGACCTTGTCAAAAGAAAATTAATAATATATTAGGTAACTGTTTTTTCTTAATGAAGCGTTAATTAAATATAGTACCTTTTTACAATAATTAAGAATATTTATTTTTAATAAAATAATTCGTAACGTAAGGAGTTTTTTTTTTTAAAAATTCCAAAACCCAAATAAGAAAAATAATAAGAGATTAAACAGAAAAAGCATAATAATTGACCTCTTTTTTTTTTGAAGAATTGTTAATTAATATACTACTTTTAAACAATAATTACATATATTTATTATTAATAAAATGTTTTCTAATTTAAGTAATTTTTATTTGAAAGTTCCAAAATCCTAATAAGAAAAATAATAATATAATAAACAAAAAATATATTAATTACCTACCTTTATCTGTATGAAGTGTAAATTAAATATAGTACTTTTAAACAATAATTACATATATTTATTATTATAAATTATTTTTTAATTTAGGAAATTTTTATTTTAAAATTCTAAACCCTAATTCGCAAAGAAGCATATTGAGAGTGATATATAAATTCTTGTTGAATATCTTTTTTTGACCCCTCTGAGGCAACTTATAAACGTAGAAGAATGGAGTTTTTTTTAGCATTCTGTCAACAATATAATTCATTCGTCTTCATCAGAAGTGTCTTCTAAAATATCAATGGAAAAATATCCCAAAGCATCTTCCCACTCTTCTCAAAACAATATAAATGAAGATAGGTTAACTAGTTTACTAATTTGTATTCTTCTTCATATACTCTCCTTTCTAAATGCCAAAGAAGTCGTTCATAGTTGCATTCTATCCACACTATGGAGAAATCTCTGGAAGCCTCTTCCAACTCTTTCATTAAGCTCTTCACACTTTACTCGTCGCAAAACATTCACAAAATTTATACATCAGATTTTGTTACTACGCAATGTCTCAGCCTCACTATACGCTCTTAATCTTCACTCTCCCATTTCCATGAAGCGTCGTCTATATGAGAGGATTTTAAAATAGGTTGTTGCGCACAATGTTCAACAATTAAAAATCCATGTCTGATGTAATATTCAAGTCTTTCCATCTTGCTTTTTATCACGCCACACCTCTCAAGAGTTTGAAAACATATTATTCCCCAATCCTAGGTGTTTTCAAGCATTAACCGGTTTGCATCTAAGGTATGTCTCTTTTTTAGGCGGAGCAGATCCTTTTTTCAGAATTTCCAAAGTTGAGTACTATGGAGATTTCTCATTTTGAAGTTCAAGGAGAACAGAATATATGCATATCAAGTAGCACCCTTCTCAACCTAACAATACAATCATATTCTTACCAGGGCAACATCAAACTATCTACTCCAAATCTTTGTACTTTTACTTTTATAGGCATTCTTGTTCAAATATTACCCGAAAGCTATCTTAATTCTGTTGAACATGTAGTCATTCAGGAGGATCTATAAATGCAAGGTAGTTATGTAATATCTACTTAGCTATTTGCTAGAGTTTGCTTGTTTCAAATCATTTGATCCTTAATAATGCTTCAAATATATTAGTTGGTTAGTGTTTTAATATATGAATCTAATTCTATATTTTCATGATTCATCGGTGAGATTCTCTCCTTACTTACAGATTAATTAATAGTTGAGTTTCTTTTTATATATAAATGTCATTTGTAATATTTTAACGTACTATTTGTAATTTTTAATGATTTTTTTTTATTACTATTGTCTTAACTCATAATCTTACGTTAGTATTATATAGTTTTTAAACTATTTAGTGGCAAAACTCTGACACATTAAATATTGAAAAAATGTGTTTAATTCTGCTATCAATTATTTCTATTCTTTAATTTTTATTTATGATAATGAATTATTATTTTTTTGATATTAGAGTAAAAAATCATATCAAACGAAAAATGATAAATAAATAATAAAATATACTTTTTAAATCGGAAAAACGTTAATTAGAAACTTTTTCTTTACAGGGTGTTAGTTAATTGTGCTATTTTTTAAATAACAATTACATATATTTATTACTATTAATTAAATATATTTCTAATTTAAGGAATTTTTATTTTAAAATTCCAAACCTAACTTCTTTTGCCAATAGTGAGAACCTACATATATATTAAACCTGCTGTTAAATATATTTGCTCGCCAAAATAATATAATAATAAATTTATTAAAATTAGTATTTTCCTATATTTATTTATATCAATGATTTCAAATATGAAAGATCTCGCAATATTTTTTTTTATTATTAAAAAACAGAGTTAGAGAGGCAGATTAAGTTGTGTGGGTTGGGGCTCTTGCCGATCTTAAATTTTTTTTCCAGTCAATTGACATTTATGAAATAGTCAATTACAAAAAGTACAATTTATTATATATCTTTTGGGTATTTTTATATTATTATTGTCATTTAAAAAATTATTTTTACTATTCATATCTCTCGTTAGTTACAAATGCATTTGATTATTTGTTCAAAATATTTTGTAAATAATATTTTAAAATAGCAGTTAAGTGTTAAATTTTTTCTAGATTTTTAAATATGTTAAATATTAAAAAATATTTTATTATAACTTGTATTTAATAGATAAATTGATTAACATCATAGTTTTTTTTTATTGAAAATTAACATCATAGTTTACATTGTTAAAAATTATATTATAGAAATTTTATTTGAAAATTTTCCAATTAATATTAATAAGCATTAATAAAATATCATATTATTTTCCTAAAAATAAGAATGTTATAGAAGATTATATTTGCAGAAAAATATATTGTCAATTAAGAGATATATTGTCAATTAAGAGATGAAATATTTAAAAGCATCTTCCATCTCTTTGGTTAACTCCTTCACACTTTCCTAGATGCAAACCTATGAAGTATGGACTCGTACATAGACACTAGGATACGACAGAGACATTTTGAGACCGATAATGTCAAAAAATAGTAGGATAGTGATATTATTACATATGTGATAATATTTGAGTCTCATTTATCTATTTAATATTAAAAGTGTTAAAAATATTCTAATCAAAATTCATGTTTAATTATTCATTGAAAACATTATATAAATACATGTTTAACTCATCTAGATGTGTGTGGATATTAGTAAAAAATGAATACAGTATGTCGAAACAAAAAAAAAACAATTGTTTTTTAAAACTTGTCTGTCTGAATTGTCTGACACGTGTTGTATGAGTGTCGAATATGTATCGCATATCAATTCAAAGATTGTCACCAAGAAAAATCATTTTTAGGGGACACTTGTATGGTTTTCCAACATATGTTTCACGGGTGTCATACAAGTTTTAGACACTGACGCGTGTTGGACACTGCGACACGCATATTCTTAGAGGTGTCTTTTCTTCATAGTCATAAACATTTCAATAAATTTGCATAATAGTTTTTGTAACTGGCTCATACCCCAACCTCCGTGTGTGCTTTGAATCATCACTGTCCCATTTTTATGATGTGTCGTCTATTTGAACGAATTTCAAATTACGTTGTTTCACACAATGTCCAACATTTGCATATCCAAATCCATTGTGATATCCAACTCTTTCCATCTCGCTTATTTTCATTCCACGTCTACTATTACAATAAACATATTAAACCTTGGTTGGATATGAGGTGTTACATCGGTTTTAAATGCAAGATAACGAAGGGTGTTAAAAAACATGTGGCACTTTATCTCTCTGTTTTAGTTCCACCAATGGATAAAGTGTAAATTTTATAGGGTCCGATCCCTAGGGGATCCTTTTTGGAATTTTTAAATGGAAAAATCACTTTTCCCCTCGGTTTCAATATTTAAGCGACAGGTAAAACAAGATTACATCTGATGTAGATTGCTTATTTTATTAAGCCCTGACAAAACATATAACTTCTCAGGTTGGTTAGAAAAATAATGATATGAATAACATAATTTTCAAATACTTCTCAGTGTAAGATATGTTTCAAATACAAAATAATTTTTCATATTATTATTTTCAAAAATTAAATAGGTTATATGTTCAAATAGGGGTTAGTGAAACAAGCAATCAACATTAGATATAACCAGGGGCAGTTCCAAGGCCTCGCTAGCCCGGGGACGTGCCCGGACTCAACCTCTATTTTCTTTGTACTCCCTCCAATTTAATAGTCGATTTTAGACAAAACCAGGGGCAAAATGTGTAAAAATAGGGTGTGAAAATTAAAATAGATGAATAATGAATTGTGTAAAATTTTTGGTCAGGCCGTCTAAATTTCCTGGCTCTGTCACTAGATATAACTCGATGGAACAAGACGAGAGCAGCACAAAGAATCACAAATTTTTTATCCCAATATCAATCTCAATCTTAAACTCAAACTCAATAATAATAACTAAACTACAACATATAGCTTTTCATAGCATTTAGAATTATATCAACAAAATAACAATATTAAAAACATCTACAACTCAAAAACAACAACCTAGAATAAACAACTAAAAAAACCTTCGCGCAACAAAACTACATCGACATCATCAATAAACCTATAACGTCAATCTCAGTTTAAACAAAAAAAAAACAGATTAAACCTGTAGGGTTCCATGTCTCAGCAATAACAACAACAACAACAACAAATACCAAAAGCAACAACAACAGCCACAACAACATTATTGTAACATGAGTAGCGATGTCTGACGTACCAAATATATGAAGAAGAATTCAATGAAATGATCTGGGTATTTCATTATAGCATGTATCAAACGAGAGCCCTACACACAAATCATATATGTATTGAGAATGATATGTGCATAGGATGATTTTCTCTTGGAGCCACTTCAGATGCAATTGAAATTTTAGGTTGCTTTCCTTTCATGCATATCTCACATGACTTCTCAGGATTCACAATCTTAAGAATTCCATGTACCAGCTTCTTAGAACTTATCTTCACTAAGCTTCTAAAGTTCAAATGCCCCAATCTCTTGTGCCACCACTCACTGCCACATTCAGTGCCTTTCGCACTAAGGGATTTAGTTTCAGGTGTCTCCACATTCATCTTGAATATTCTATTGCTTCCCGGCTCATATTGCATAATCAGATTTTGATCAGAACCATAGAACTTCAAGAGATTCTTATTAATAGTTATTGAGAAACCTTTTTCAATTAGTTGAGATACACTCATCAGATTACTCTTCATATAAGGAACATATCAAAATATCGTTGATCAAAACAGTTTTTCCATTTGTAACTCTAACTTTGATATTTCCTATTCCTTGAGAAAATCCGAGGTAACCTACAGATTTTACTGCGGATTTTGGCTTTAGGGACTAAACCTCAAGCAAAAAGTAAGATATAGGGACTAAAACCCAAAAAAATAACTTACAGGGACGAAAATAAAAAACACGCTAACTTACAGGGACGAAAAGTGTATTTAAGCCTTTTAGTTATTATTAAGATAACAAATGAACATGATATGAGTATTTTAATATGTAACAAATGAAACAAAGAAAGATCATTTATGTACCAACAATCCATTCAAATTGGGCTAAAACTCATAGATTGACAACATAACCTAGGAAGGCGAAAGCATATCCCATCCCAATAAAAAAAATCATATAAACTGATTTTGTTTTCATTAGGATGGGCAATGCTTTCATCAGAATGGGCTATGTTGTCAATGTCATGGGTTATCCCCCAACTTAAATAGAGTGTTGGCCCATAAACTATCAATCTATTTTCAATTATTACTTATTATACTTCCCATATTCTCTTCATTAATTGTTATAATGAGAAACACAATTAAATTAATGTTGTCAGAACGTCATGGAGCTTTAAGTTAAAGTTCTTAATTTTTTTAAATATGTTAATCATTTCAGTGCGGCCATTTAATCAACTATAATTTCTATAAGAAAATAGTACTCTCAACTCCTCATAAAAACGCATCATATTCTCAATGCCCAACAATAACAAGAATTGCAAGAATTGCAATAAATTTTCTATAAATTATTTACTTGTTACAAAAAAATCAAATAAAATTTTAACAACATAGAAATAAAATCACAATTTACCCCCTTAGTCACTAAATAATAAACACAGCAATAAGTTGTCCACAAAACTTTTTATTTATCTGATTAGTTTTATGAAAGAGAAAATAGTTAATTTGATGATTTATTAGATGTTATTGTTCAATTGGTAGTCTACTGAATTATTTGTTTTTAATCCTCTTGGAATTTTGGTTGATACCTTCATGGGAGAATTAGGACTCCAAACCCACAATGTGACGATTTATTAGAGAAAAATAAAAGAGGGAACAAAAGAAAGTTTAAGTTATAACCTCATGAAGTTATGGCAGAGAAATGCATTTCTCTGTTGAGAACTGCACTATGGATAGTTAGGGATCTTATTTTATCAACAATATTCCGTCATGATACAGATTCTGGTATGCTACAGGATTTGTATCATGACGGGATATTGTTGTTTGAAAGTTGTTTATCTATAGCCATGATCCAGATTCTTAAATACATGTTCTTTGTCACTGGGTTTGTGGAATTTGTTTTCTGCATGTTGTATTACTGTGCTTGTTTTCTTATAATGTTTAGCTTTTGTTGCAAGGATGCCATATGTTTAATTATCTAGTAAACTTTTAAACATAACTTTGAAAGTGTTTAATATAATGTTAGTTTTATAGAAATATTTAGGCTTAAATAGTCTTTTGCTCGCTGTAAGTTGGCGTGTTTTTGGTTTTTGTCCCTGTATTTTATTTTCTTTGATCAAGTCCTTAAATATTGAATTTCTCTTGAATATAGTCTCTAAAACTAAAATCTCCAGGAAAATCTGCAGGTTTCCAGCGAATTTTCCTTCGGATTTCTCTGCGGATTTTAACTTTAGGGGTTAAATTCAATTTTTTTTAATATTGAAGGATCATTCTCAAGAAAAAAAAGACACAGCGACAAAAAAAAAACACTAACTTACAAGGACCAAGTAACTATTATTGCCAAATATTTATGATCCTAATAAAGTGCTAACTTATAACTAATGTGTACAGAAAATCACAGATTCTTACTTACTGTAAAAGTTTAATCATTTTCATATCCTCTAAGATATAACTTGTGGGGGAATAAATGTTATAATAAAATTAATATACAAAACTTTGACAGTAACACTCTGATAAAAATTTTCATCATTTTGATTCATACTTGAAAATATAATTTTTCTTAGTTGAGTTTTCTTTTGCCATTTCTAAGATGTCAATGAACTTTACTATTCTAAGCATAAAACTATTAAGATACTCGTGCGTCTGTAGGGATAAATTAATTTAATCATTAGAAAATATATTTAAATATACATATACATTTAAAATAAAATATTTATTTATATCATATTTAACTTCAATAACAATACAACATTCAATTAATTAATTAGTATTACCTCCGTCCATACATATAAGACTCCATAGACAAAATTACGTTAATTAAGAAAGTTGGTTAGAGTATTAAATTTATTGACTATTTGTATACTTTTACTAATTTATCCTTAGGAGAGAGAAATAATTGATTTTCGTACATGTGTATTTATTATTGATTGCAGAAAAATTAAATATGTGATATAATTAGGGGTTGTGTTTGGAAAATAATCATTAATGCACTTTAAAAGTTGAAGAGGATCTTATAAAAGGGGACAAAAAAAAACCTCAAGAGAGTCTTATAATTAGGGACAAAGTAAAGTTAGCAATAGATTTTTAAAGCCATATAGCTATATGATATATATAGTGAAGTTCACTACTATTTTAATATAAAACAATGAAACTAGTGAAAAAAGATAAGAATAAATTCAACATTGTCACATAATTCTAGAATGTTAATATAATGTAAATTTGACTACATTTTGAATAATTGTGCAGTTTGATTTGGAAAAGTACTGCATACAAGCATTGCTTTTGTCACGCAAGTTAGACCGTACAATCCTCCAGTTTCACGCATTTTGAACTCTGGGTATACCTAGATTATTATAAAACATTCAACAAATATTTCAACATCACGTGATAGTGCTTTGTGCAAGAAAACACACGGAAAAGCATGAAGTAGTAGTTATATTCTCTGAAATAGTTGTAAAGTGTTTATGGTATTATAAGTAAAATACATAAAACACACCGAAATTATTAAAAAACTAATAAGATTAAACTAGGAAACAATGAAACAAAGTAAATAGAGATTCACATTGACTCTGGTCAAGTTATGGAAGCAATATAGTCATCATGATCTCTTCTTCACCATTTTTCAACGGATTCTTCTTCACATTCATCTTCACTTCCTTCCTCTTCTTGTCCCTTTTTTCTCTATAGCCTCATCATTACCTCCACTCGCCTCATCCCCTAATTTTTTGATAAAATGGTATGTCCATATGGTACTTTTGACAATAACAAGGCCATGGGTTCAACCCCTACTCAAACTTTTAGAAATAAAACTAGATAGAATTCAGCAAAGAGAATAAATAAATAAATAAATAAGAAGAGAAAGGATCTTCATGTCTCATAACAAAACCACTGGTTGAGTACATAAAGGACATAATAGCAGAACAAATTTAAGAACTACCGTAACTTATCAATTTCAAGAATATGTGAGAGAAATATTTCAACAACACCAATTGTCATGGATTACTGGCATTCCCTCAATTTTGTATGTAAACAATTACATTATTTAATTGTCTTTGTAATTAAATTAAACATAAAACATCAATAACATAAAACTCATACTAACCACTCTTTAAATTTTCTATTAAAATTTATTTTATTACTTAATTATACTCTCATTTTACTTATGGAAGAAAAAATAGTTTATCCAATGGCAACATCAAAGCGAGTAATATATTTAAAACAATCATAATAACCTTCACTTTAGAGCTACCAAATATTCTTTGACAACATTAATGTAAAGTGTAACGTTAGTTATTATTAAGATAACAAATGAACAGGATATGAGTATTTTAATATGTAACAAATGAAACAAAGAAAGATCATTTATGTACCAACAATCCATTCAAATTTGGGCTAAAACTCATAGATTGACAACATAACCTAGGAAGGCGAAAGCATATCCCATCCCAATAAAAAAAATCATATAAACTGATTTTGTTTTCATTAGGATGGGCAATGCTTTCATGAGAATGAGCTATGTTGTCAATGTCATGGGTTATCCCCCAACTTAAATAGACTGTTGGCCCATAAACTATCATTCTATTTTCAATTATTATTTATTATACTTCCCATATTCTCTTCATTAATTGCTATAATGAGAAACACAATTAAATTAATGTTGTCAGAACATCATGGAGCTTTAAGTTAAAGTTCTTAATTTTTTTAAATATGTTAATCATTTCAGTGCGGCCATTTAATCAACTATAATTTCTATAAGAAAATAGTACTCTCAACTCCTCATAAAAACTCATCATATTCTCAATGCCCAACAATAACAAGAATTGCAAGAATTGCAATAAATTTTCTACAAATTATTTACTTGTTACAAAAAAATCAAATAAAACTTTAACAACAGAAAAATAAAATCACAATTTACCCATTAGTCACTAAATAATAAACACAGCAATAAGTTGTCCACAAAACCTTAAATAACTAAAATTCAGCTCATTAACTAAAATTCAACTCAAAAGTGATGTAATTTATTTTAATTTAATTAATTATAAACACAATGTGAGTATTATAATATTCAAAAGATGAAACTAGAAGGAGAATGTCATTACAAAAGATGAAACAAAATGAATTTCAGCATGAGAGCTAAAACATTAACTGGAATTAGAATATATAATATAGAAAATCATAAATAAAAAATAAAACCACTTTTAAAATCGTTCAATGTTGGGGCTCAAATTATCTACTTCTAAACTAGCAGAATCGACAACTCATATCAACTAGTAATAATCATTATAATTCCAACATATCCAAATCTATTTGCACTGACATTGTAATATCACATTATAGATATTTTGTCTAGTTTGAAGGAACATCTAGAAAACAAAAGTGATATTACATCTATCACAATATTAAACTATGGAATTAAAGATTTAATAGAGAGGTTAGTAGAAAACATAAGTAAACAATCTTATCCTTTAACAAAAGTACAATAAACTTATTTTGTTTTTTCCTGTGCAAACTTGTTTAACTGTTAACAATATAATATTTATTTGCATATTTTAATAATAAAATAATGAAAACGTTGAATTTGATATGAGCATTAAATCGGGTATGATATGAGCATTCTCAAATATACAGTGATGCATTAAATCGGGTATGATATTTTTAAGAATAGTAACAGAAACATTCAAAGATATAAACATGTTATATATCATATAGAAAAGGCATAACAAGGTTGAAAATATACCATTGAATTGAGTTCTCAAAACTTACTTAGAGCAACATAGGTTTTTTCATATCATCTTGGAATCCATTTAAGGCATCATTGCAAATGTATCAAGCGATTGAATCATCATTGTAATTGACGTATCTAGTGAATAGAAAGTGATTGTGAGAAAATAATTCTCTCCTATCAATTTAGTCTAAAATAATTTAATGTCTTCAAATTATATTTTAATCTAACAATTTAATTCATCGCTTAAGTTTTAGATACTAATTAATTGAATAGAAAAATAATTTGAAAAACTTCTTTCATATTAATAAGGGTTAATAGACATTTACACCCCTGTAATGTTAGCGAATTTTGCTTTTCCCCCCTCCGTTGCCAAAGACAGGTTTTGGCAACGATTTTTTTTAGTATTAAACTATTTACAGAGAAGAAAGACAGTAACATCATTTAACAATAAAAAAAAGACCATTTATATCTACTACTATATAAAAAGAAATTCTAGCTGATAAACCTAGTAGGACTTCGCACAGTGCATAACTATTTGTTTATCACAATTTTTCCTCTCCTTAAAAAAATTTTGAGACCATGAAAACAACAAGACGAAATTACAATGCTGAAGAAAATCGAGACAGAATCAGTGATTTACCTGATTGTGTTTTAATTCACATACACTACTAGAAATTTGGCCTACGGCCACGCTAAAATTGTCCACAGCTCAGAAACTGTGGCCACATATATGATTTGGCCATGGTTATCAAAGCGTAGACGTATGTTATAGAATATTGAATCCGGAGTGTGAAACTGTGGCCTTTTTCTTCATAAGCCACGGTTAAAAAACTGTAGTTATTTAAAGCCACAAAGAAAAACCGCGACATTATAATTTTAACTTCAAACTGTGGCCTATACCAAAAAAAAAAATATCGCCAAAATCCCCCCCCCTTTTTTTTTGTTTCCCTCTCAGTTAATTAATTTCTTTTCTAATTTTTTTTAGATTAAAAAAAGAAAAAAAATAAAAAAAGCCAATACATTCTTCAGACAACTTCTTCTTCCCATTTCCTTTCTCTCAAACGACTTTCTTCTCCTCTATCTCATCGCACTGCCGCTCATATCTGTAGTTCTTTCTTCTCTGAACGCGATTTATCTTATAACTTCTTGTGATTCGTCCTCTCCTCTCTTCTCTGTGGCCGTGAAAGAGCGATATGTTTGGGGTGGTGGTGGCGGAGCCACCGTGACCTTGCGATTTCCTTGACTTCTTCTACGATCCTATCATTTCTTCGATTATCTATGTTTGATTTATTTTAGTCGCTTGTTTGTTTTGTGATTAATCGATTATTATGTGTTGATTTCAGAATCTGAAGGAAAACATGAAAGGGGGAAAACGAAACCCTAATCTTGAAAACACGATTCAATGGCAGAAATTGATGATGAAGAAGAAAAAAACAAATGAGAGAAGAGAAGGAAGAACTCGCGATTTGCAATTTTTACCACTTGGTGAGATATTTCTTGTTCTTCGTCTTTCTGGTTCTGTCTGTGAACTTTTCTCTTTGTCTTTCTCCCTCTGTTCACTATATTCTTCTGTCTTCTTGGTGACCTATATTCTTTAGCCAGAGTTAACTGCACCGCCGGAATCTCTGGTATACACTCTCTTCAGTTTAGTACTAGTTAGATCTAACATGATTGTTATGTTTTTTATGGTATTAATTTGTGATGTTGTGGTTGCAGGGGGTCACATAAACCCAGCAGTGACATTCGGTTTGTTCTTGGCGAGGAAATTGTCTCTAACAAGAGCAGTGTTCTATATCGTTATGTAGGTTCTTAGTGCTATCTGCGACGCTGGTGTGGTTAAGGGTTTTGAGGGGGGAAAATTCTTCAGAGAAAAAAACGGTGATGCTAACTTTGTTGCTCCTGGGTACACAAAAGGATATGGACTTGGTGCTGAGATTATCGGTACCTTTGTTCTTGTCTACACCGTCTTCTCCGCCACTGATGCCAAACGTAGTGCCAGAGACTCTCATGTTCCTGTATGTGCATGTGCTTTTACTTCTTTAAATTAATTACATGTGTTAATTTTAGTCTAATGTTTCTTAATGGTGTGTTAATTAAAGGAATTAACAGATTTTGGCACCTTTACCAATTGATGGAAGACAGAGTATTTGTTTGAACATTAGGGTGTATCTGTTGTTTGAACATTAAGTTTGTGCATTTTATCCTATTTCACCTGTAAAGCTTTCACAGGCCTGACAAAACAAGTCGATTAATATACTTTGACGATTTATTATTTGACTTTAGGTCCTAATATGTAAAATATATTTTTGATGATTTATTATTGTTGAGTTGTCTCTATATATATCACATATATAACTATATGTATTACATGTAATAATTACTATGTGTCTGAATTAAAGAGAAGATGGTTGGGGAAGGAAGAAAACCAAAGGCAGTGATTGTGGGAGGGAGTATAGGAGGAATATCAACCGCACATGCCCTGATCTTAACTGGTTGGGATGTTCTTGTCCTTGAAAAAACCACCTTACCTCCATCTGGAAGTCCCACTGGTGCAGGTCTTGGACTCAACCCTGTCTCTCAACAAATCATTCAATCTTGGATTTCACAACCTCAACAATTCTTACATAATACCACTTTTCCACTAACTATTGATCAGGTCAATAATTATATTTACATTCTCTTCATTTTCTATAAATTCTAATGATGATTTTATGGATGCATTGAAATGATATGATACTGCACTATACATATTGTTATGTTAGTTAATTTAATTAATCAATTATGATGATTGATATGATTAATTATTATGTATTGTTGTGAATATTATTGTGGCTAATTCTGATTATGTACCAACCAATTGATGATTATGTGTTGTGTTTTTTTTATATGAACCGTTATGGATTGGATCGTGTGATTTTGTCTAATGAGAGATCTCTGTCTTCAGTTGTTTGATCATACGTCTGTCTAATGAGTCAGATGTCCGACGTGTGTCGGTGGTGTCCCGCATACCAGTGTCGACGTGTTTGTGCCAGAGTTGTGTGTGGTTTCCGTCTCTAAGCCAGAAATTATATTTTATTACTGACGTATAGTTGAACTAGTATGAACCCTATGAGTATAAATGTATTGTTTTTCATGAAAAAAAAAGAAAGAATTGAAGTGTTTTTGTAACTATTTTTATTTATCTTGACAGAACCAAGTAACTGATAGTGAGAAGAAGGTGAATTGGACATTAACAAGAGATGAAAATTTCAACTTTAGAGCATCACATTGGGCTGATCTTCATGGTGTTCTTTATAATGCACTTCCACCACAAGTATTTTATGGGGTCATCTTCTTCTCTCTTTCCATGTTGCAAATGAAAAAGGGACTTCTGTTATAATAAAGGCTAAAGTTCTTCAAACCGGAGAGATCGTTGAGATTGTTGGAGAATTGCTTGTTGCAGCAGATGGTTGTCTCTCTTTAATCCGCCAAAAATATCTCCCCGATTTTGAACTAAGGTTTGTAAATTGTATCTCAGAATGGCTGTGAAAGCAAGACATCAAATTTTGTCCGTTAATTTGAGCAACATTAATCGCATTCAGTGTTTATCTTTTCCTTTAGGTCCTAATTGAAGATTTTAACTGTGCCCTCCAAGAAAACATTCTTATTCAAGTAATAGAATGGTGATAACTTGTTATTAAATGGTAACATCATAATAGGTTTAAGTACTTTTTTGAATCATTCACCATGCGTTAATATAAACCGCAAACAAGTTAATATTGAATAAAGTACTTTTTATGACATATATCATCTAAGTGCTGCACTTAAAGTCTTAAACCATGCTTCAATGTCATACTCTTAATTCTAATTTCTTGTTGGCCTGCATTAGTGTATTTCTTTATTTGTGATTACTTGTTTGACTTTCTATTTTTCTTTTCCATTAAACTGTTGCAATTTATTAACCTTTTTCAGTGGCCACACCCCTAATGTCTGTTAAATCATGCAATCAGATTGCTCTGATATATGCTAGTAAAAATAAGGATGGCTGATGAGGATATATTTATATTAATTGAATGAATATTTCATGCTTTCATTCATAACATTGCAGTTTCATTGTGCTTATAGGAGGGGATAGAATGAATTTTATTCTTGCAGATTTAGATTTGGCATCACTAGTCATTATCCCATGGATTAGATAGTATTTTTAAAACAAATATGTTACTTGACCATCACCTTGGGATGCTTAACTTTGACAGCAATTTAATTGGCTGATGTCATTCTTACATATGGTTAATGAAGTATTAAGTTTGGTTAATAGATACATCAGATGTTGCAATTCATTATCATCTACTGAATTTCATTAATCATGAATTTGATGAAATTAAGAAAGAGAAAGACATATTTGCTAGATGAAAATATTTGATTGTTTGTGTATTTGAAAGACATAAGGGAGGAGATGCAAAGATGAAGAGAATATGGCTCTAAGCTGAAGGAGGAATATGTGATGGTGAAGCATCTACCTAAAATTAAGAAAGATGAAGACTCCCGAAAGTGTTGTTTGTCCGACTGTTTTAATTGTTGTAATGACAATTGGCAGAAGGTAATGAATTATTTTATGACCTGGAAATTTAGTGGTATCATTTTAATTCTAACTAAGTAGCTTTTATTATTTCGTATTAACTTCAGAGTTATCGCTTTCCTGTTTGTGTATAGGTGATTTTACATTAACTTCAATTCAATACTAATATTCATTAACATATGTACATGCTCCTGCAGGGTTTTTAAGAAGACCTCCAAATTGTATCAACATATGTACATGCTCCTATGCTCCAAATTGTTTTCTGAAATTGTATGGTTATCATGGATGAACAAGTGCAGGGCTACCATGATCTATTGTGAAATAATTATGAATTCAGACTGTGTTTGAAAATCTGAATGTATATGCCTGTTTCATTGTTTTCTGCTAATAATGGACTTAGAATGAGTCGAATACTCTAAATGAATTGAATCATGTATGTGCAGCAGCTATGAATGAATGGAATTGGAATTGGCACTAAAAAAAACTTACATTTGACCTTAATGTTAATTTGCTTGTAATTAATTAGATTCTAATCATCAATATTATTGTTAATTATATATATATATATATATATATATATAATGACATTTATGTAATGATACAAAAATAAACCGTGGCAAGATAAAGGGTTTAGAAAGCATAACATATAATAACGGTTTTAAATAGGTGGTCATAACCAAACCGTGGCTATATCTTGAACCAATACTGTGTCGTAAACGTTAAATTGAAACCGTGGCTTTACCATATAGCCACAGTTTTGCAATCATGGCAAATACAAACCGCGGCCTTAATCAAGCTACCTAAACCGTGGCCTAACAAAGCCACGGTTGTCAAAAAGGCGTGGTCTATACCAAAAAACCGTGGACTTTACTTTAGGCCACGGCCGAATACTCCACAGTTGGATTTCCGTGGCCAAACCGTGGCCTCAGCGTTACGCCACGGTTATTTTGCATATAGCCTCGGTTTCCTGGGCGTGGCAGGAGACCTTTTTTTCTGTAGTGATATTGTCAACTTTATACACTAAACCGGCTATTCAAAGTTGCATCCTTTCCAAAAGATGGAAGAATCTCTGGATGCTTCTTCTCGTTCTTACCCTGGATTCTCTTGACTTCAACACTTTCACGAGTTTCAATAAATTTGTGTCTGGAATTTTCTCTCTTCGCGATGACAAAATTGCTTTGCACGCTCTCAATGGCGGTGCCAAAAAAATTATAAAATCTAGACAAAAATTTAAAGACCGCAAATTCATATTGTATATAATAATATAAATAATCATCAATCAATGTGAGGAAGAACAATCTAAAACCAAAATCAGAACCTAAACATCTTCTTCCTTGACAGTTCCAAAGATAATCTTTTTTTCAGCTACTTATTTTTCAACTTAAACATCATTCACATAGACACAAGCACAAAAGATTCACTTCCAATACTCTTCAAGCTCACGTAGACACAAGCACAAAAGATTCACTTCCAATACTCTTCAAGCACTTCATGAGTTATGACGCAAGGCCAATTATAGAAATCCATATTCATAAGTCCTACTAAAACTTCATAAATCCATATTCATAGCTGATAAACCAAGAACTTTATGTTGCTTCAATATATCTTAGGGTGTGTTTGTTATAAAGATTAAGATTATAATCCTGGGAAAATTATTCCCGTGAACATTATTACTGGGAATTTTATTTCCGTCTATGTGTTTAGGTGAGTAATCTAATTTCCTAGGAATATTTATAAAATATATGTAATTTATATTTTAAAAAAAAAATAAATGAATTAAACTAGTTGAAAGTGAGAAGTTATAGGTGGTTAATTATTATTCCCATGGGAATATAAGATTCCCACCCTATAACATGGGAATAGAAAGAGGCAAAACTATGTGTAAAATAAGTTCCTGGGAAAAAACAATTCCTTGGTATAATTTTTTTTTTTCAATAAGCAATTTATAAGATATTGCATTAGGGGTGCAACCCTTACAAAAACAAAACACTAAACAATGTTATAACAAGAAAGGGGCACTTTGTACCCACCATAGAAGCTATTATGGTGCTGTGAGATATTGGATCGAACTCTAGTATGGTTGAAAGGTAGCTTCTTGGTTCGATAGGATTGAGCATGAAGTCGAAGGTTGTTCACATGCTTGTGTCGAAGATGCTAGGGTTGTTAGCATGTTAAATTAGGTTTTAGTGTTTAAACCCTAATTTGTTAAGTTAGCTTGTTTATTAAGTTGGCTTGTATAATGGGTCTTGTGGAAAAAAGCCCATTAGTTAGTATGTTAGGTTTTATTATAAATAGCATACTAGTCTCTCATCATTGCTAAGCTGCAAATCCTAATTTAGGGTGAGAGAGGTTATTTGTTATTCTTGTAAACTTGTAATCTTGTTTTAAGAGAAAGTGAAAGAATAGCAGTTATAACCAATTCTTGTGTTCTTATTCTCTTCCCTAATTCCCTATTATACTTTGTTATTGGTATCGTTTTTCACAACAAATTGGTGCGGTGAGCGTGGAGAAGATGCCTTCAACAAAGTATGAGATTGAAAAGTTCACCGGAGTGAATGATTTCGGTCTGTGGCGCTTGAAGATGAAAGCCCTACTGGTTCAGCAGGGGTGTTTGGAAGCGTTGAAGGGAGAGGCAGCCATGAATGCAGAATTGACGGCAGCGGAGAAGAAGAATATGATCGAGAAAGCACACAGCGCAATTTTGTTGAGCCTTGGTGATAAGGTTCTCCGGCAGGTATCAAAGGAGACGACGGCATCAGGGTTATGGGTGAAACTTGAAAGTTTGTATATGACCAAATCGCTGGTAAATCGACTCTACCTGAAGCAAGCTTTGTATTCATTCAAGATGATTGAAGACAAAGTATTGGCTGAGAAGTTGGATATGTTCAACAAGCTGATTCTTGATCTTGAAAATATTGATGTGAAGATCGATGATGAAGATCAAGCGCTGTTACTATTGTGCGCTTTGCCTCGATCACATGCTCACTTCAAAGAAACTCTCTTGTATGGAAGGGAGTCCCTGACGTTTGAAGAAGTTCAATCAGCCTTGTACTCTAAGGACTTGAATGAACGAAAGGAGCATAAACCTTCGACTGTTGGCGAAGGTTTGGCCGTTAAAGGAAAACTCTTACGAAAGGATGGTAAGTTCGACAAGAAGAAAGGCAAAAGCCAGTCGAAGACTTACAGTGGCGAAGCATCTGGCATTCGATGCTACCATTGTAAGAAGGAGGGTCACACAAGAAAGGTGTGCCCTGAACGCTTGAAATATCATGGAGGTAAGGATAATGGCAACGCTGCCATTGTTCAAGATGATTTCGAATCATCTGATGTTCTTGTGGTTTCAAGCAGTGACTCTAAGAAGGAGTGGATTATGGATTCAGGTTGCACTTGGCACATGACTCCAAACAAAGACTTGTTCGAGGAATTATGTGATCAAGATGGTGGATCAGTATTGCTGGGAAACAACAAGGCTTGCAAGATTGCAGGCGTTGGATCTGTGAGATTCAAGCTCCATGATGAGTCAATAAGGTTATTGACTGAAGTCAGGTATGTTCCTGATTTGAAGAGAAATCTGCTTTCTCTTGGTGAATTCGACAAGAAAGGATATGTTTTCCAAGGAGAGAAAAGTATCCTAAGAGTCATGAAGAGTTCGAAGGAAGTCTTGAGAGGCGTGAAGAAACAAGGCTTGTATACCCTTGAGGCTGAAGTTGTAAGTGGTTCGACAAATGTTGCATCCACGAAACCTTTGTCGAAAACAGAAATCTGGCACATGAGATTGGGTCATGTCAGTGAAAGGGGTCTGGTCGAATTAGGGAAACAAAATCTGTTTGGTGGAGACAAAATCGAAAAGCTGAAGTTTTGTGAACCCTGTGTACTTGGAAAATCTTGCAGAGTGAAGTTCAACAAAGGCAAACAAAGAACACATGGATCCCTTGATTACATCCATGCTGATCTTTGGGGGCCTGCAAGGTGTCCATCACATTCAGGAGCAAGGTATTTTCTATCCATAGTAGATAATTATTCCAGAAAATTATGGGTATTCATCCAGAAGACTAAGGATGAAACTTTTGAGAATTTCAAAAGTTGGAAGACTCTGGTTGAAAATCAGACTGGCAGAAAGGTCAAGAGGTTGAGAACCGACAATGGCCTTGAATTTTGCAATGAGGCATTCGACAGTTTTTGTGCTGCCTCTGGTATTGCAAGGCATAGAACTACTGCAGGTACTCCACAGCAAAATGGTTTGGCTGAAAGGTTTAATCGAACTATTTTGGAGAGAGTCAGATGCATGTTGACTAGTGCGGGGTTAACAAAGGTGTTCTGGGCTGAGGCTGTTTCGACAGCAACATATCTGATAAACAGATGTCCTTCGACAGCGTTAGATATGAAGACACCTGAAGAAGTTTGGTCGGGACATCCACCAGATCTCGACAAACTGAGAGTATTTGGCTGCGTAGCCTATGCTCACATTAGGCAAGACAAGGTCGAACCTAGAGCTCTGAAATGCATGTTCATGGGATACCCTGAAGGAGTCAAAGCTTATAGGCTATGGTGCCTAGAGCCAGGTCACAGGAGGTGTATCACCAGTCGAGATGTAGTTTTCAATGAAGCTGAAATGGCTTTTAAGAAAACTGATGATGTTGGTCGAAGTACAGAAACATCTGACGAAGAGCTGGAACAGGTAGAGATTCCTGTTGAGGTGGAGCATGTTGATGCTGAATTGCATATCCCAGATGAAGTCGAAGAAGAAGCAGAAGATGCTGAAGTTGAGGAAACTGACGATGACTACCTATTGTCGAGAGATAGGTCGAGAAGAGTCATCAAGCCACCTCAAAGACTTGGATATGCAGATCTTATAGCTTATGCCTTAATCTCTGCAAGTGAGGTTCTAGACGAAGAACCTAGAGACTATAAGGAAGTTATGAGGAGTCGAAATAAGACTGAATGGTTGAAGGCCATGGATGATGAGATGAAATCTCTTCATGATAATCATACTTGGGAACTGATCAAGAAACCTGTTGGGGCAAGGTTAGTCAGCTGTAAATGGATTTTCAAAGTTAAGGAAGGAATTGAAGGAGTGACGTCGAAAAGATACAAGGCAAGGTTAGTTGCAAGGGGTTTCACTCAGAAAGAAGGTGTCGACTTCAATGATGTGTTTTCTCCTGTTGTGAAGCATAGGTCCATTCGAATGTTGCTTGCCATGGTGGCACAGTTCGATCTTGAACTGGAACAGATGGATGTGAAGACTGCGTTCTTGTATGGTGATCTAGATGAAACGATCCTGATGAGGCAACCTGAAGGGTATGTCGAAAAGGGAAAGGAAGATTATGTGTGCAAGCTAAAAAGATCTTTATATGGGCTGAAACAATCTCCTCGACAGTGGAATAGGAGATTCGACAAGTTCATGACACACATAAGTTTCATTAGAAGTCAGTTCGACCACTGTGTTTACTTCAGATTTCGACCTGGTAATTCATTTGTTATTTTGTTGCTTTATGTGGATGATATTCTCATAGCAAGCAACAGTGTCGAAGATGTTATGAGGGTGAAGGCTGAACTCAATAAGGAGTTCGATATGAAGGATCTGGGAGCTGCTTCCAGGATTCTTGGAATTGACATTCGGAGAGATAGAAAGAAGTCGAAGATATGCTTATCTCAAGAGGCATATCTACGGAAGATTCTTGAAAAGTATGGTATGTCGAATTCGAAGCCAGTTGTGACTCCAACAAACCCTCAATTCAAGCTGAGTATTGATCAGTGTCCCAGTACTGATGTCGAAAGAGCCTATATGAATAGCATCCCATATGCTAATATAGTCGGTTCTTTGATGTATGCTATGGTCTGTACTAGACCCGACATAGCTTACGCAGTAAGTCTTGTAAGCAGGTACATGGCAAATCCTGGAAAGGCTCACTGGCAAGCATTGAAGTGGATTTTAAGGTACATAAATGGGTCTCTGAATAGAGTCCTAATTTATGGTGGAGCCTTGGGTGAAGATAGTAAAGCAGTAATAGAAGGATATGTCGACTCTGATTATGCAGGTTGTATGGATTCCAGAAAATCTATTTCTGGATATGTTTTCACTATGTTTGGCACTGCAATTAGTTGGAAAGCAACACTTCAGAAGGTTGTTGCTCTATCAACCACTGAAGCGGAGTATATTGCCCTAACTGAAGCTGTGAAAGAAGCATTGTGGCTTGAAGGTTTTGCGAAGGAGCTAAAACTTCAAGGTCGAGGTATCACTGTTAAATGTGATAGTCAAAGTGCAATACACCTGTCGAAGAATTCAGCCTATCATGAGCGAACTAAACACATTGATGTGAGGCTGCATTTCGTCAGAGGAGTAATCGAGCGTGGAGAAGTCCAAGTGCTGAAGGTTTCGACTGAAGACAATGCTGCTGATATGATTACCAAGACATTGCCGAGTTGCAAGTTTTTCCACTGTATGCAGTTGATAAAGCTGCATGAAGATAGCTAGTTTGTTCCCTTGATGTTGTAGAGTTAGGTCCAAGGTGGAGATTTGTGAGATATTGGATCGAACTCTAGTATGGTTGAAAGGTAGCTTCTTGGTTCGATAGGATTGAGCATGAAGTCGAAGGTTGTTCACATGCTTGTGTCGAAGATGCTAGGGTTGTTAGCATGTTAAATTAGGTTTTAGTGTTTAAACCCTAATTTGTTAAGTTAGCTTGTTTATTAAGTTGGCTTGTATAATGGGTCTTGTGGAAAAAAGCCCATTAGTTAGTATGTTAGGTTTTATTATAAATAGCATACTAGTCTCTCATCATTGCTAAGCTGCAAATCCTAATTTAGGGTGAGAGAGGTTATTTGTTATTCTTGTAAACTTGTAATCTTGTTTTAAGAGAAAGTGAAAGAATAGCAGTTATAACCAATTCTTGTGTTCTTATTCTCTTCCCTAATTCCCTATTATACTTTGTTATTGGTATCGTTTTTTTCTCTTCCCTAAAAAAAAAATAAATGAATTAAACTAGTTGAAAGTGAGAAGTTATAGGTGGTTAATTATTATTCCCATGGGAATATAAGATTCCCACCCTATAACATGGGAATAGAAAGAGGCAAAACTATGTGTAAAATAAGTTCCTGGGAAAAAACAATTCCTTGGTATAATTTTTTTTTTTCAATAAGCAATTTATAAGATATTGCATTAGGGGTGCAACTCTTACAAAAACAAAACACTAAACAATGTTATAACAAGAAAGGGGCACTTTGTACCCACCATAGAAGCTATTATGGTGCAAAGAATGGCCTAAAGCCAACCATCTCCAGGAAAGAAAAATTACATTCGAAAACACGACATCATAGCAATAAGACTTGTTGTCAAAAATGATCGCCTTGGTTTAATTTTTTAAAACTTGAAATAAACATTGGAATCATAAATATTTTAACCTATATTCTTGGGAATAAATTTGCTATCCCTGAAACAAACACGCTCTTACCTTAGAATGGCTCTTTGTTATTTCAATGTGAATGAAACATAGTAAAAACTATTTCTTTTATAAAAGTGGAAATTTATTTCAATTTTTTCTATCATTACATATATTCTAATAACTTTTAAAAATAAAACATGGGAAAGTTTAGTAACTGTCATACAAGCTATATTTTTCCATAAACAAAATCACATTGTTTGATAAGCTGAGATTAAATATAAACTCAACCATTAATAAATACAAAATTAAGAAAATGGGTATTAAATCATTGAACTATGTTGTTTAGCCGACATATATCTAATTAGAAACAGAATATATTGTTTAGCTTACCTATATCTAACATATATCTAATTTTTTTTAATAAGCAATTGATTATAAGATATCGCACTAGGGGTGCAACCCTTACATCGAAGAGACACTAAAATGTTTTGATACAAAGTAAAGGAAATTTATACCAATCGTAAAAGTTTATCCTACTAGGGAGCTCTTTGTTGCTAGCCCATCTCCAAGAGAAAAACATGATGTTTGAAATCACCTCTTCGAAGCTAAAAGTTCCATCTTCAAAAACCATATTGTTCCTCATATTCCAAATGCTCCACATTAATGCTATCCAAGTAGAGTTTAGAACAACTTTGGTGTTGGTGTTTTTCACCTTTTGTTGGATACTCCCAAACACTACAACATTTATTGTTTTTGGCAACACTTTTTTAGGCAACCCGTATAAATTGTTGCCTATAAGTAGATCTGACAACGATTTTTGTTTGTTGCTAAAACGAATCTCGCAACACCTTACAAGTGTTCCCTAAAATATTTCTGGGAACAATTTTCAAGTGTTTCTATAATTTACTTTAGCAATGATCAATAAATGTCCCCTTAAATGTTTATGGGAACAGTTTTAAATAGTTGCATTATTCCTAATAAATAATTACTTTTTTAAATGTTGCATAAAATTTATAAAAATAAATAGATTAAGCGGAAAATTTTGTTCCAAATATCATAATATTTATTTTGTTTTATTTAATAATTAAAAAGATATAAATTTATTATAATAGAAAAATATAAATTTTGTTTAATTTTTAAATAAAAATATTTAGTTATATATTATATTATTTTTAAAAATCATGTGTTTTAAAATCAGTATTTATATTTAAATTTTATATTCTGGTTTAAAATCAGTATTAATAGTTAAAATTTATATTATGGATTAAAATCAAATCCTAATATTTTTTCTTTTTCTAATTTTTTATTTTTTATTTTTTTATTTTTTTCATTCTTGTTAAGCGTTTCTCTCTTTTTATTTCTTTTAGAGATCTTAGTTAAAAAAAGCTTATAAAAAAATCAACAGAGAAAAAACTAAAAGAAAAGGAAGATAAAAGCGTGAATCTAAGGAGAGAGAAAAGAGAAAATAAATAGCCTAAAAGCATGGATCTAAGGAGATTTCTCCAAATCTCGAACAGAGCTTTTCCTCTTCTTCTCCCAAACCCTAGACCTGTTGCCGCCAGTCACTCTTTCTGTATTCGGCCACACCAGTCAAACAGAAAAGGAAGGTCGTCTTTCGAATTTCTCTTTGTTTCTTGATCCGAACAGACCATCACTCAAGCACAACGTCGCCGTCCCTTCATCGTCTCTATTCGATAGTGAGCTTTCTGGCCAGAAAATGTCCTCAACATCTTCTTTCACATCCCTCCTCTGTATTAATTTTGTTCCTTTTTTCCATTAGGTTTGAAAGATAAATGGTTGATGCAGAATCACCGTGTTAGAGTTCGAACAACCACCGTGGCCAACTTCACTTGTAAGGGTAAGTCGCATCCTTCCTAAAATTATTCATTTATGCTATCAATTTTGAAACCTATTTTTTTTAAAAACCACAAATCTATAATTGACTTATAAAATAGAAATTTGAAGTATTTTGAACGGTTTTGATAATAGTCTTATGTAAGAAGATTCTAATTTCTGGAGATTTATATTTTTTCGTGTATTTTTATCTGAAATATATATGAATTTAATTTTTATTTCAAATTGATTACAATTAAATAAACTATATGTATAAATTGTTGTAGCTATTGATAGTAAAAAAACAGAGGACATGGACAATAAAGCTCATTTTAGGTTTTGGATGATCTATGCTACCAACAGGTAACTCACTCCTTTTTACTGTGAAATTCATAATCAATCATTTCATGTTTAATTTTCTGTTGATAGATAGGTGTATATTGATTGTTTAATTTTCTGTTGATAGATAGGTGTCTATATTTACTCAAACCTTTGTGTAAAACACTACTATACAATCCATGAAGTAACTAGCTGCCTTAAATACTTCCACAAACTTCTATATAGATTATGATTTCACCATCCAATTCATTCATTAATCTAAAAACATACAATGTTCCATACAATGACCCTGTAGCTTTGATACAACCATCTTATATAAATGGTTGGAGTTTGCTTGAATCAAGAGACTATGAGATGCACTTGATATCTTCTTCATGTCATTATAATTTTTATCAAATTGTTGCTGTGTAACAAGCAAATTCTGCATTAGAAATTATTGTTACACAAGTAATTGACAACATTCTTTTTAAATTATTGTTGTACAAGAAATTGAAAGAATTCTTTTTAATCAACTTAGAAGAAATCAAGGTATTTACATTTTTCCTAATAAATAATAACTCATTTTTTTTACATATAACTTTAATTTTCATATATTTTAATTAGGTACTTTATTTCACTAAATGCATTCAAATGTCTTGGTTATGATGTCTTAGAACTCATATTTTTACATATAACTCTAATTTTCATATATTTTAATCAACTTATGATGTAATTTATATGTTTTGTGTACTAGATTATGAAGGCTTGAGTTTTAGAACTTACCACATCAACTCAATGTATGGCCAATACTAATTCAACCAATGCACTAAGGCAAGTTAGTTTTAATCTCTCTGTCTTGAAAAAGTGGTTTGGATGTCAAAAGAATATTTCTCTTCTAACTACATTTATTACTACTTTTCACCCTAGCAATTATGTCTAGAGTTGCATGGTTATTTTTTATTTAAATTTGAATGTTTTTTTTTTTTTTGGTTTAAGCAAGTTTTGACCGACTGACATATGCAAGGTACCATGTAATATGATATTCTTTCATAACTATTTGTACTTCAATCATGAACCAATACTAACAATATTAATTCTTAGGACTTGTCAGCAACATTGGTTAGGGTACTAGATGAAGAATCCTTCAAGCTATACACACTTATTTGGTCAAGAACAGTTACAAGTCAGATGGAAACGACTATTTTTGAGAAGGTTAGAATATAAAATAGCCATCGAGAGATAAGAAATCGAGAGGTAAGAAATTGAGAGATAAAATATAGAATGTTCATAGTTGAGTTTTTTAATCAACTGTTTTTGAATGCTCTTGAGGATGACGTAGGTTATGAACTTGAAGAGGACGACATAGGTGATAAACTTCAAAAGAACGACATAGATGATGAAGAGGGTGATGATGAGTTCGACAAACTTAAATGAGTTGGATGATGTTGTTTTATGCTTGTACTTAAGCATTAAACTTAAACTGAAATCATGTATTTTGTTATTTTTCTAGACTTATATTTCTAAGTATTAAATTTATAGTATTAAGTAATGTTACACATTGTGTCCATTATTTGAGTTAATGTTGAAAAGTTTATTAACACTCTTGGTAAAATAAAAAATAATGTAAGAAATATTTGATGTAATTTATAGATACATTAACCAAGTGTTCTCTCTATATAATTTTAAGGAAACTTTTAGGTAACATTTTGTAGTTGTTGCCAATTATGACAACATTTGAAAAACGTCCCCACAGAGAATTCTCACTATATCACTTTTAGGGAACGATTAATACTTGTTGCTGATTATACCAACATTTTAAAAACGTTGCCTAAGATGGCTCAGAAAAGCGTCCCCTTTTTCTAAAGTTTAGGAGACGTTACGAAAGTGTGGCCAAAGAGCGTTAAAAAATGTCGCCTTACACAATAGGCAACGCTCGCATAGAGGACGATTGAAAAACGTCCCCTATTCTCTTAGGCAACGTTTTTCACAGTTACGGCAACATTTTTCAGTTGTTGTCAAAAAGGAAAAATGTTGTAGTGAAAACTCATGAACTCCTCCAAAGAAAGCTTCAACTCATTCCCCAACCACAAATAAATTTTAACCCATACCTCCTTTGTAACTTGACAATGGAAAAAAAGATGTTCCAACGTTTCTGGGTGATTATGACAAAAAACGCAATCAATGGAAGAAAGAGACACACCTCTTTTGGCAAGTTGGTTTTTTAGAGGTAACCTATCGATAAAGAATCTCCAAGCAAAAATCTTTATCTTATCCGGAATGTTGGTCTTCCAAATGACATCCAACAACTTAATGGTTGTATTTGTCCAAGCTAACTCCTTTGCATTTGAGAATAAATGCGACACACTAGAAACCGAAAAGGTCCCGTTGGAAGATAATTTCCAATGGAAATCGTCTAAAGCCATCAAGTCCGGCGCCTTCCCTTGAAGAATCATTCTCAAATCCCTAAGCTCCTCACCAACAATCAAATCCGAAGCGGAGGTGGTAGTATAAGAAGCCATCGGAACCGAAGAATTCAACACATCCGCCCCAAAAATGTCTTCTAAATTCCAAGTGATCACACCTTGATTAGACGAGTATATGTCACTCACCGAGCAAAGTTTATTGGTAGTTCTAGCAAACAAGAATGGGAAAGTGACTCTAAGCGGATTTTCATCCACCCAACAACTATACCAAAATAGAATATTGTTTCCTTGCTTAAACTCACATTTAACCCATTCGTTAAAACCTTGGTCCAAATCGTCCTCTTTGAAATCATTAAGAACTATGTCTCTCCACCAACGAGAATCATCCCCATTTAAAAGATCCTTGCTTGAAGCCAACACTTTACTCTTCGGATTATGGTATCTCAAGAGTAAGAATTTGCTCCAAATTGCATTATCTTCCTTTAAAATTCTCCACTTCCATTTAAGAAGAAGAGATTTGTTCATTTCTCCCACATCTCTAATTCCTAAACCTCCTTTCTCTTTAGGCTTGCACACATTCTCCCACTTCACCCAATGAATACATCTAGATTTAGAATTCCCACACCACAAAAAGTTGCTAAGGATGCTTCTTATGGCTTGAATGATTTTACTCGGCGCTTTGTAAAACGAAAGAGTAAAAATTGGAATAGCATTAAGCACGGAGCCAATAAGAGTAACCCTCCCACCAATGGATATGTTTCTTCCTCTCCATTTGGAAAGTCTTGTATTAATGTTGTCTATCACCTCTTGCCACACCTTCTTCTTGTGAGCACCTTCACCCACCCATATACCAAGGAATTTAAAAGGGAAACAACCTTTTCTACATGCAAGAAAGGTGGTTCCCGAATTAAAAAACCAATCTCCAATGTGCTTCCCATACAAGTTACTTTTATGAAAATTGATTTTCAAACCGGATACCAATTCGAAACCTCTCAATAACACTTTTAAACTCCAAAGGTTGTCAAAGGTAGGTTCTCCTAGAATGATGGTATCATCCGCGAATTGAAGAATGTCCACGAAGTCTTCGACCCCGTACTTGAAAGGTTTAAAGTCACCCACCTCCACGGATTTTTTAGTTAAAGCCGTCAATCCTTCCATAGCAAGAACAAACAAGATGGGAGACATAGGATCTCCTTGACGCAAACCTCTTTGAACCTTGAATTCTCTAGTTGCACTTCCATTTACCATCACGGACATGTAATTGGTAAAGAGAGAGAGAGAGAGAGAGAGAGAGAGAGAGAGAGAGACTTCAGTTAAAAAAGTGTTATTTGTATGGATAGCGGAAGAAATCGTTTTTTTGTCTGTTTTACCAATAAGAATTTTTCTACCTGGGAATTTCAATTCAAAAGTGATGTAAAGGGAAAGGGATAATGGAGTCACCTAGACGATGTGTCTAAGGCACCTATAGATAAATTTGTGTTAGATGCGTGGGAAATCAAAGATGCTAAAAAAATCACTTGGTTCCTTAGCAATATTGATCCTCAAATGATCAATAATTTGTACTCATTTTTCAATTGCTTAAGAGATGTGGAATTATTTAATGCATATTTACAACCAAGACAATGTAGCCAAATATTTTGAATTGGAGCTAGAGATAGCCAATTGCAAACAAGGAAACTTATCTATTCAGGAATATTATTCTAGTTTTTGGAATTTGTGGATAGAACGTATTTTGCTCTTATTCATGCTGATGTTCCCAAGACTTCACTCTCGTCTATCCAAGAGCTCTACAAAACAAGTAGCCGAGACTAGCTTCTCATGAAACTTCGCCCATAATTTGAAGTTATTAGAGGTGTTTTGCTTAATAGAAATTATGTTCCTTCTTTGGATACATGTGTTGGAGAACTTCTAAGGGAGGAACGACGTCTCATTACTCAAGGAGCCATGTTTGATGGTGTTTTCGTTTCTAAGCCTGTGACAGTTGCATATGTTGCTCAGAGTAGAGGTAAAAGTCGTGATATGAGACAAACTCAATGTTTCTCTTGCAAACAATTTTGAAATATTTCAAGTAACAAGTTCATATTATATCTGATTGTCCTGCACATCCTCCACGACCAACACAACATTCGTTGCAGGCATTTCATGCAACTGCAAAATCTATAGTTGGTCATTCCATTACTAGTGCATTTAATGGTGGAAATCAACAGCCTGAAATAATTCAACAAATGGTATTTTCCCTCTTTTATCCTTGAGAATCCATGGTAAATCTTATAATGTTCTACATCTAGAGTTTCTTGATTCTGATGCATCTAATCACATGACAGGTTCTTCTGAATACTTGCGCAATTTATATTCTTATCATAGTTTATCACAAATGTTAGTGAGATAAACTATGATTTACAGGTACTCACTCTCTTTTCCTCCTCTTTTACTTTGTGCTTAGTATTGTTAAAGCTTAGCACTTTCTCCTTGTTTTAAATCTGGTTTTGTATTGTTAAAGCTCAACCTCTGTTAAATCAACCCTAGTTTTGTATTATTAAAGCTCAACCATCACTCTTTTAAATCTTTCTTGCCTTGTATTATTAAAGCTTGGCTCCTTTTAAAACTTACTATGTATTGTTAAAGCTCAGTATTTCAAAAACCTGTTGAGTATTGTTAAAGCTCAACACTCAAAAAGATCTTTGTCACTTTGCCTCTTTCATTTTCCCTTTTAAGAAGAACTACAAATGTTCTGACTTCCCTATTGCACTTAAGGGGTATGTAGGCACAACATATGATGTCTTTCCGAGCACACTTTTAATAAAACTTTTTTCTCACCATCCCACTATATTTTCACAAAGCAAAAACAATAACAATAACATATATATATATATATTCAATGAGTTTTCGGTAGAGTACTACAGATGTGAGGGGTGCTAATATCTTCCCCTTGCATAACCAACCCCCGAACATAAGATCTTTGTTTATTTTATTAGTTTTGATTTAAAAACTTCTTTGAGTTTTTTCGCTCTTTTTTCCATTACCTTCGGAAACAATAAAGTGTGGTGGCAACTATCACTAAAATACAAGCTGAGTTAATCCAATGGCCTCGGTCTCAATTTATCACCGCTACAACTCCAATGCTCAAGCACACAAGCAAGAGACTTCACTGCTCAAGTACACGGGAAAGTGACTTCTAATTGCACAAGCACACAAACAAAAGACTTGCAAATCCTCAAGCATGTAGCAAAGAGACTTCTGACAATGTATCTAATAGATAAATGATAGTTAAGAGTTTTATAATTACACATGATATACAATCAGAGGTGTAACCAGAATACAACAAAATAAAACTCTAAGACTTAAAAACTTTACCGAATGTACAATTGACAAGATGTTCTAAGTTAACTTGTGCTCTTTGTTTTGACATAGTAACTTCTCTTTTCTTGTCAAGGCGCAGTGTTGTGTGTTCCTCCAAATCTTCAGCTCATTTTATAGAGTTTCATGAAAGATTCGTTGGAGAGCAATATCAAAAAAATCAAAGTGAAAACAATAAGAAAAATGAAATAACAATAAATTTAAATGAGTTTCGATTTTATTTTTCATATAATTTATTTTTATTTTTTTCATATAATGACTTTTGCTTTTTTTTTAATAATGGATTTCGACCAATTATAGCCTAAATGAGTTTTAATTTTTTTATATATAATATTATATAAAACTATATGTAAAAATTACCATAGAATTGTAAAACAAGAGTTTTTTTGTCACTAATACTATTGTAAATAAGACAATAGAAACATAAATTGCTACACAAAAAAAGATGAATAAATTAATAAAGAATACTTTGATTATAAAAGAAGGGTGATGCTAACGAGTGCCCCAGGGGCACTATTTAAGGATTCCAAATATAGAAAACGCTCTTTAAATAAATCAATTATTCAACTTCCAAATCATTAAATACAAGTATATTCAAACAAAAACATACTATTTATTTCTTTAAAAAGTCAATTATTTCAATTTCTAATACATTAAATACAAGTACTTCAAAACAAAAACATACATTTTTAAATTCTTAAAGAGTGCCCCTGGGACACTCGTTAGCATTTCCCATAAAAGAATAAGGTATTTGCAATTTCTATAATATTAATTAAAAATATACTATTTAATTTAATTTATAGTGTTAGTATTAATTGTTCTCATTTTTGGCAATAATTACTTATTGTAATAATGAAAAATAATTTAACTTTTTAGTTTTTTATGAAAATCATAAACCCAATTTGGTTTCATATTCTTACAATTAAAGAGTAGAGTGAGGGTTTTTATCACATGGAGCGTTGTTTAGTGCTCTCAAATCAATACAGAGAGAGGTCTTTTTCACTTGCCGTTTAAAATTGCATCCATGGAAGAATTTCCAGAAGCATATTTCCACACTTGTCTAAACGATGTAATAGAACATAGGTTATCTATCATTTGGATTGCTTTAGTTTGGAGTTTATGGATTATGCGTAACTCTATTATTTTCGAGCAAGCTTCTTTTAGTTTCGAATTGGTGTTTTGTAATGTGGTGTACTTATCGTGGTGTTGGTTAGCTAGATCTTGTGAGCCTAAATCTTGCTCTAGCTACTATGAGTGGTATAAGTTACCGCTTCGTTGTTTTAATACCATGTAACTTAGTATAAGGGTTGCACTCCTAGTGCGATTTCTTTAATCAATTGCCTATTGGAAAAAAAAAAAAGAACATAGGTTATCTAATTTATGCCATTTTTCTTTTCTTCCCATTAAAATTTGTTGTATCCAATTTTTTTTTTTTTAATAGGCAATTGATTAAAGAAATCGGACTAGGGGTGCAACCCTTACAACCAAAAAACTCTAATAAGAGTTGTAACTATTAAGTGGTAGCTTGTACCAATCATAGAAAATAAACCTAGACTTAGTGTCACTATTACATAACCACCTCCAAGAATAGATCATAATGTTATAAATAATCACTTCATAGCTAAAGGAAGCATTTTCAAAAATAATGTTGTTTCTAGTGTTCCAAATACTCCAAATAAGAGCCAACCAAATGAGATTGATTTTTTCTCTATTCTTCCAATTGAGGAATCTCTGGAAGCAGCTTCGAAGTCTTTCGAAAACCTTTTCTCTAACCAGATTGCATTCTTCTTCACATACTCTCATCATTGAACATCAAACAATCCATTCATACCTGCATTCTATCCAAACGATGGAGAAATCTCTGGAAGCATTTTCCATCTCTTTCGTTAAGTCCTTCATGCTTTACTAGTATTGAAGGTTTCACTGAATTCGTGTCACAAATGTTGTCACTACGTGATGCCTCCGCCCCGTTGCACTCTCTCAAACTTCACTCTAAGATGCCCATAGAGCCGCGTCTTTTATTTTTAAGTAATGTCCAACATTTATAAATCACACTACTAGAAATACTCGATTTTCCTACGGATTTACCTTCGGATTTAAGCTTAATTTCCGCAGGAAATACAATACCTGCGGATTTTCCTGCGGTTCTTTGTCCCCAGCTAAAACCTTCATGGGTAATATTTTCGGCGGGTAATTCCGCAGCAAAATCCGCAGGAAACAATCCACAGCTAAATCCACAGGTAAACCGCAAGTATTTTCTATCTCAAATTTAATAATTTTTTGTTTTAATAAACTTACTTTTGAAACATTATAATTTATTAATATAATATAAAATAAAATTATAATTTAAATAAGACAAAACAAATTATAAAAGCTACTACATAAGTAATAAAAAAAACTAACATAATCAAATTATTTAAAATGATTCAAACAACCAAGCTTCTGGTGATAATTTGTCCACCCAAGTTAAAAAGATAAAACCATCTAAATTACAACCAAGTTAACAAGAAAAACAGTACAAATCAAAATTTTAGTACTAAAATCTTCTTCATTTAATTCATCGATGTCATCTTCATTTGTTTGATCACTTTCATTAGTGAGTTGGAATTTGAATCGGCGGATAAATTGCAAATTGCAAGTAACTTGGGTAATGAAATAAACTTTCCTTTATATTAGCTTGACTGGATCTAGAGTCCAGACTCAACGTAAATTGATACTCTATAGAAACGGCGTTTGAAAGAAATGTTAATTTTGGATTGAAAAAGAAAAGGTTATTGAAGGTTGAAATCGAAAGGGACAGTGAGTAATATCATTGTTATATGATTTATACAGTACTACTCCAACAATGTGGGTTTAAGTTTTTTGGTTTTTAATGTTTATGCTTGTTTGTGGTTTATGTCAAGATTGAAACATATCTTGCCTCTACATTTTGCAGAGAAGGCCATGTGGAGAATACAACCAAGAAGTTATTTTGGAGTGGATGAACTATTATTCCTATTTAAGTGATTAAGAGGATTATATTATATATTTTAACATTTTTGTGTTTTTTGATTCATCTATGTTAAATTTGGAGATAACTACGTTGTTAAAATTAATGTGTTGTAACCACCACTATGAGTAAGCATTATGAAAGAAGTGCAAAAGAGTTGTAACCATCATAATATAATTACTGTCTTTATTTAGAGTTATGTTAGAATTGTATCATTAAGATTGAGAGAACCAAAGAGTCCTCATCTTAATTATCATCTTATTGTCTTCTATGTCAGTTTTGAGTCAAGCCTATATAAAGGCTTTGTAATGCTAAGAAATATATATCAGTTGGTGGTGAATTCAGTAAAATAGCATATTCAAAGCATATCTTCCACCAGTGGAAGTATAGTGAAAAAAGTGTCCAGTGCAGTTTTAAAGCATATCTTCCACCAGTGGAAGTATAGTGCAAAAAGTGTCAAAAACCAGTTTTCCTCTGCAGAATTCTGTAACACTATAATTTATAACATACCACCTCTAGAATACCACCAACAGAGTGGTATCAGAGCTGCAGATCCTTGCAGCCCCAACAAAAACAACAAAAGTTATGGCTTTTACAAACAACCCTTCCGCAACTTACAGCAATGTCAAAGTTCCTCTATTTGAAGGAGAGAACTATGATTTTTGGGCTGTTAAAATGGAGACTCTATTCACATCTTTGGATGTTCTAGAGTATGTCAAAAACGGATATGAAGAACCGGCACCAACGGAGGCTGAAAAATCAAAAGAAAAAGCTGAAGAATCAAGCCAACGGCTTGAAGAGTTGAAGAAGAAGAAGATCACAGATGCTGGAGTTCTCGGAATGATTCAAAGAGGAGTCTCTCTATCCATTTTCCCAAGGATTATGAGAGCTAAAACATCGAAAGAAGCCTGGAGTATCCTACAACAAGAGTTCGAAGGAGACTCAAAGGTGCGAACGGTGAAGCTTCAATCTCTTAAGAGAGATTACGAAAATGAAAGGATGAAGGAGAACGAGAGCCTGAATGAGTACTTCAACAGACTCTCCGAGTTGGTGAATCAGATGAAGTCGCATGGTGATACGATAGAAGATCGCAGAATTGTTGACAAAATTCTGATTAGTTTGACAGCAAGATTTGACCCAATGGTGGGTGTGATAGAAGAAACCAAGGATCTATCAACCTTAATTGTTCAAGGGTTGATGGGGTCTTTGAGATCCTACGAGCAAAGGATGTTACGACATTCTGAAAAATCAATTGAGAGTGCCTTTCAATCTAAACTCAACATTCAGTCCAACAATGGTGAAAATAAGCCCCAAATACAAACTAGAGGTGAGTCTTCTAGAGGTGGCAGATTTGGAAGAGGCAGAGGCAGAGGTCGAAACCAACGTGGCAGATATGGAAGAGGCACAAATGGCGGAAGATGGAATGAAGCATCAAACAAATGGTGCAGAATTTGTAACAGCGGCACTCATGATGAGAAGGAGTGTTGGAACAAAGGAAAACCGCAATGTCACAATTGCAAGAGATTCGGGCACCTTCAAAAGGATTGTCGTCTTGCAAATCAGCAACATGCTTCGTACGCAGAAGGAGAATCTGATGAAGGAAATTTGTTTTTTGCTTGTCAAAAAGCATTGCATGAAGAAGGTAAAAATGTTTGGTATTTGGACAGCGGCTGTAGCAACCATATGACCGGACAGAAGGAAGCATTTATAAACATTGATTCTTCATTTGCCTCAAAAGTTAAATTGGGCAATGGAGAACATGTCGAAGTGAAAAGGAAAGGAAGCATTGGAGTCACCACAAAGCAAGGAAGCAAAGTCATGCATGACACGCTTTATGTGCCAGAATTAGACGAAAATTTGCTTAGCATTGGACAACTTCTGGAGCACGGCTATTCTCTAAACTTTGAGAATAGAGAGTGCAGAATTTTTGACTCAGAAAGAAGAAGTGTTGCCGTTGTGAAGATGACTAGCAACAGGAGCTTTCCACTATCTTTCAACTATGAGAAAAATGTAAGCTTGATGGCCAGAGAAGAGAATGACTCATGTTTATGGCACAGGAGACTTGGGCATTTGAATTACGAAAGTCTCAAGTTACTCTATCAAAAGAAGATGGTGTATGGGCTACCAAGAATCGAAGAAAAATCTGGTGTGTGTGAAGGATGTGTCCTAGGCAAACACCACCGGCAACCATTTCCAAAAGAAAGTGCATGGAGAGCCAAACAAGTGTTGGAACTTGTACACACAGATGTGTGTGGTCCTATGAATACTTTGTCTCATGGCAAAAACAGGTACTTTATCTTGTTTATTGACGACTTTACCCGCATGACTTGGGTATATTTCATGAGACAAAAATCTGAAGCGTTTGTAATCTTTAAGAAGTTTAAAGCATTAGTTGAAAAACAAAGTGGCCGATTTATAAAAATGCTGAGAAGTGATCGAGGGAAGGAGTACACCTCAAATGAATTTCACAAATTTTGTGAAGATGAAGGTGTTGAAAGACAGCTCACTGTTGGCTATACACCTCAGCAAAATGGTGTATCTGAAAGAAAGAACCAAACTGTGATGGAGATGGCGAAATCTATGCTACTTGAGAAAGGTTTACCTAAAACCTTTTGGCCCGAGGCCGTTAACACTGCTGTGTATTTGATGAACAGGTGTCCAACAAAGGCAGTGTGGAAAAAGACTCCATTTGAAGCTTGGAGTGGAAGAACACCGTCGGTGAACCATCTTAAAATTTTTGGATGTGTTTGCTATGCTCAAATTCCTAAACAAAAGAGGACAAAGCTGGAAGAAACAAGTGAAAGATGTGTCTTTATTGGCTATAGTTCCATGTCAAAGGGCTATAGACTTTACAACTTGAAGACAAACAAGGTGATCATTAGCCGGGATGTTGTATTTGATGAGAATGCTTCTTGGAATTGGGAAGAAGATAAAATGAAGGAGAAAACAGTCCCTGCAATCATATTACAACAACAAAATTCAGCACCTGAGAATGAGCAACCAGCTCCATGTACACCAAGTTCCTCATCCTCTCCAAGTTCACCAAGTTCAAGTTCATCATCTCCCAGCTCAACTCCAATAAAATTGAAGGATTTGAGTGATATTTATGCAAGATGTAACTTTTGTGTTGTGGAACCAGACAATTTTGATGAAGCAATCAAAGAAGATGTTTGGAGGAATGCGATGCAAGAAGAGATAAATGCCATTGAGAAAAACAAAACATGGCAGCTAGTTGAAAAGCCAAATGACAAAGAAGCTATTGGAGTAAAGTGGGTGTACAAATTAAAGCATAATCCAGATGGGTCAATTCAAAGAGCCAAGGCTAGATTGGTAGTAAAAGGCTATGCACAACAGCCTGGAATTGACTATAGTGAAACTTTTGCCCCAGTTGCAAGATTGGATACTGTACGAACAGTTATTGCATTAGCAGCTCAAAAAGGGTGGAACCTGTACCAACTTGATGTGAAGTCAGCTTTCCTGAATGGAGAATTAAAAGAAGAGGTATATGTGCAACAACCTCAAGGCTTTGTGACTAAAGGCCAAGAAGAAAAAGTTTACAAGTTGAAGAAAGCTCTCTATGGGTTGAAACAAGCCCCTAGAGCATGGTATAGTGAAATTGACAGCTACTTCATTCAACAAGGATTTCAAAGAAGTCCAAGTGAGCATACCTTGTATGTGAAACATCAAGGTAAAGATGATATCCTTCTTGTTGCCCTTTATGTTGATGATTTGGTGTATACGGGTAACAACAAGAAAATGGTTGAAAATTTTAAAATAGAAATGATGAAAAAATATGAGATGAGTGATCTTGGCTTGCTGCATCATTTTCTTGGTATTGAGGTTTACCAAGATGAATATGGAGTTTTTATTTGTCAAAGGAGATATGCTGAAAATATTTTGAAAAAGTTTGGCATGAAAGACTGCAAACCTGTTGACATTCCTTTAGTGGTGAATGAAAAATTAAAGAAGGAAGATGGTGGAAGATTAGTAGATGCAAGCATGTATAGAAGTTTGGTTGGAAGCTTGTTTTATCTAACAGCTACACGACCCGACTTAATGTTCGCTGCTAGTTTACTCTCAAGGTTCATGAGTAAACCGAGTCACTTGCACCTTGGAGCAGCAAAAAGAGTTCTAAGGTATGTCATGGGAACCATGGAGCATGGAATCAGGTTTGAAAAGAGTTTTAAACTCAAAATTAAAGGCTATTGTGACAGTGATTGGGCTGGAAGTGTTGATGACATGAAAAGCACTTCTGGTTATGTGTTCAGCCTGGGTTCAGGAGTAATTTCTTGGTGTTCGAAGAAACAAGACACTGTAGCGCAATCTTCAGCTGAAGCAGAATATATGGCAGCTGGTTTGGCTACACAACAATCATTGTGGTTGAGAAGAATACTTGAAGATATCGGAGAAAAGCAAGAAGGAAGTCTGCTGCTTCACTGTGACAATAAATCAGCAATAGCCATGGCGAAGAATCCTGTTTTCCACAGTCGAACAAGACATATTAATATAAAGCACCACTTCATTCGAAGTGTGATCGAAGATGGTGATGTGCAGTTAGTGTTCTGCAATTCAGAAGAGCAGCTTGCAGACATTTTTACTAAAGCACTACCAAGAGGGAGATTTCAGCAACTTAGAGAAGCAATGGGAGTTAAAGAGCAACACATTAAGGGGGAGTGTTAAAATTAATGTGTTGTAACCACCACTATAAGTAAGCATTATGAAAGAAGTGCAAAAGAGTTGTAACCATCATAATATAATTACTGTCTTTATTTAGAGTTATGTTAGAATTGTATCATTAAGATTGAGAGAACCAAAGAGTCCTCATCTTAATTATCATCTTATTGTCTTCTATGTCAGTTTTGAGTCAAGCCTATATAAAGGCTTTGTAATGCTAAGAAATATATATCAGTTGGTGGTGAATTCAGTAAAATAGCATATTCAAAGCATATCTTCCACCAGTGGAAGTATAGTGAAAAAAGTGTCCAGTGCAGTTTTAAAGCATATCTTCCACCAGTGGAAGTATAGTGCAAAAAGTGTCAAAAACCAGTTTTCCTCTGCAGAATTCTGTAACACTATAATTTATAACATACCACCTCTAGAATACCACCAACATACGTCAATGGTTACTTTTAAACTCTACTGTTGCATGTGACTTGACTGTTTATAAAAGCATCACTTGCATTCAAAATGCAAAAATATGCTGGTGGCTGAATTTTAAAAGCCCTGCTCCAGATTCTTCTCTGTGTTTTGCATGTTGTTGTCATGATTTTAAATTGCGATTGCGGTCGCGAATGCGGTTGTGGTTGCAGTTGCTGGTACTGTGATTGCGGTTATTGTTTTTTTTTTTAATAAGCAATTGATTGAAAGTGCGCACTAGGGGTGCAACCCTTACAAAAAGACACAAAGCACTAGAGGTTATAAGAGACGGATAAGGGAAGTTTAAACAATTCGTAGTAAATTGGTCTAAACTTAGTATATCCACTACATAACCTCCTCCAAGAAAGAAACACAATGTTAGAACAAATAACATCAAAACAAAACACCTCCCCCTTAAAGATAATGGCATTCCTCATAAGCCAAATACTCCAAATAGTAGCCAACCAAACGAAGTTGATCAAAATACGACGTTTACTACAATTCACCTTTTCTTGGATGACTTCAAAGCACGGCATCTCCTCTTCGGTAAATTCCTTCGGTGAACCGAGCCAGAAAAAGACATGTTTCCAAATAACTTTCACCTCTTGGCAATAGAAAAAAAGATGGGAAGAAGATTCAAGGAAAGAACCACACATCACACAATCCGGGCAAGTAACGATAACGACACCTCTATTCAACAATTGATCTCTAGTTGGAAGCCGATCAATGAAGGCTCTCCAAGCAAAGACCTTAATCTTCGGCGGGAGTTTGAGATCCCACATCACTTTCAACGAATTAATCACTATAGGATCCCAAGCTAAAGATTTTGCATTATCAACCGCATGAGCCAAACTTGAAACGGTGAAATCGTTGTCTCCATAGAAGGACCAAGAGAAAGAATCTCGGCTTGATTCACAAGGGAGAAATCTGCTTGAAATCTGCTTTGATTATCAAGAAAACTTTTAAACATAACCGAGTTTGAAATCAAGTGATCTTTTGATGCTTTTTATTCTGAATAGTTGAAAACTACTATAATAAAGCATAGTGCAAACTTTCAACCACAACCGAAGTTGATTTTTATTATATAAGGCACATTCCTTTACAAAAAATCAACGTAAAAATGTGTATGATGTATGATGGATTTTCTCATATTTGTCATGGTTTGTTATAAATGACTTATATATTTTTAATTTTTATGTTGGTGGCCTTTTGTTTCTATACATTATTGTTGTATGAGTGCAAAGTAGTTTGAGTGTTTTTTTTTTTTGATAAGCAAAGTAGTTTGAGTGTGTGAATCAGAGTGTCTGAAATGGTGTGTCGGGCTTTATATAGCATGAGGGTAAGATTAGAAAATGTATTTTATACTATCTTTCTGGGCATGTTTTAAAAAGCAGCGCATGTTTTCAGGTCAACTCCTAGAGTCATTAATAACACTGAACATGTTGGTATCTAATTCAGGATATGTTTTATCATGGTTTGGTTAAAAATTACTGATTAGTTGGTGCAAGTTATTGTTTTACGTCTAGTTTTGTTTTAAAACTTGATTATGAGAATATGCATTCTGTCATGACTATTGCACACTGAAAATTATGCTTTCTTTGGTAACTAATTCAAGATATTTTTTACTATATCTACTTCCTTTTTTGTCTTCTATCCCAAAACAATATATTTCAATCATTGTTGTTTTTCTGAAATACATAATATCATTAAAATTTGTTAAATCTCAATTTAGATGATTAGTTCACAAAACCTATAATCAATGATAGTTCCTTACAAATCTTGATTATCAACATTATGTGAACCAAACAACATCTCGATTTCAAGACAAGTATAAACGGAAGAAAAAGAAAGCCAGTCCTTATGTAAATAACTTCAAAATTTAGAGAAACTATGCTGCTCATTATACAATACATAAGAAAAGGAAATTAAAACAAGTAAAGAAAATCTACCAACAATTCTGTCACAAACCTATAACATATAAGGTTGTAAGACGGAAAGTCTTGAATATTACAATTGAGAAGGACAACTAAGTTTTTGACATTGTGTGAAACTGCGTGTATTAAAATACCATCGAGTAGGCGAGGCTCTACGTCACAATCTGATAACAAATGAGTAGCATCTAGTGATGTTTCTTTCATCGTGAAGAGACAAAAGGTTAGATACAAATGTGGTGAAAACTTCCATAGTCTTAAAGCGATGACACCATAAAAGAAAGAACGGGAAGATGCTTCCAGAGATTTTTCCATCTTGTGGATAAAACACAAGCTCATATTTGGTTTTCAGAAAAGAGAGAATGTGGAGTAGAATGCAATGAGGTAAATCAACAAGTCTATCTTTGTTATCTGTATGTTTTTATCTCTTTATGATTATTTCATTAGCTATGGGAAACTCTAACAACCATTGTTTTAAATTGCGGTTGCGGCTGCGGATGCGGTTGCGATTGCGGATGTTGCGATTGCGGTCATTGCGCTTGTTGCGATGCGCATTGCGGCCGTTGCGGCGTGAATTTTTAAAAGGAAGTGTTTGAAATATTATATTGAAAAAAACTTAATGTTATGTTTTTTCATTCTATAAGAAGTAAATTGAGTTTTAGAATTTTAATATATGATTTTTGATGTAAATACTTAAAAAAAACATGATTAAAATTGCTCGATGAGGTTCCTAATGCATCCGAAAGCAAGATTTTAAAATCACACCGCAATTGCGGTCCGATGCGGTTGCGGAGGCAACCGCATCCGCAATATTGCGGGTGCAATTGCGGTTGCGGACCGCAATTTAAAACGTTAGTAACAACAGGAATGAATATTGATTAGGAACAAAGAATGAGTGGCTATATCGTGGGAAAAAAGAATGACTTTAACACACTTTCAGCCTTGTCGGAGCAGCGCAGGCGGGTGATATTTTGGGCGCAGTTAAGATCGCAGGTACCGTAGTGTGTAGAGTCGGCTGATGCAGATCAGCGCGTCTTCTACGATGAAATGCAATTCTATTCCCTTCATCTCTTTGCAAATCACAACCTCTCTTCTCTTTCATGTCCCACAACCTCTTTTCTCGCTAACGTCTTTGAAGGTCGAACGAGTTCATCATCTCTTTCTTATCTTTATTCTGTAAGTAAAAGAAATCTCAGAGAAAAATTGTGGTTATTATTTCTGCATCCATCCACGCTTATTCCGATGTCTTAAAAATGTTATTTAACAGTTATAAATGGCATAAAGAAAAGCACAACTAGGACAAATAGTATTACTACTACAAGATGCAGAAAACAGTTTCCACAATCCTAAAAGCAGATTGTATCAAAAAATTATTCAAGAATATTTTTAATGATTCGACTTTATAAAATTTTACTCGCTATAATTGTAACAGAAACACCTCTATAATAAATTTCAGGAATGCATAATGCATATAATCTTGTAACAACAACAACAGATAAGGCTAGTACTAGTAGTAGAGTTTAAATATACTCATCGATGTAGCAATCTACATTCAACATAGCACAATCAAACATACAAAAATGGTGAAATATATAAATCCGCATAATAACTAAAATCGGAATGATAATTCATTAAGTCCCAGAAAAATAAACAAGTCTTAAACATGCTATCTAATTATGGATAGATCTCTCTTGACAAAATTGTGGTAATTACTACGTCCACGCTTATTCCGATCTCTTGGGAAAACTAATGCACCAAAAAATCCTCTATGTAGTATCCTCCACCTTGCTTTATCTGCAAAATAGAGGCAATATATGTTTCTAATCAGACCAAAACAAAAAAGAAGGCAAATGCTCAGTGCTTAAAGTTGAATGCACAATTACCATGACAAATCTATGATGGATTTCTTTGCGGATGGTGCATTTTGAAGCAAGAAATCCACTACTCCATGAGGTATTGGCGAAGTTCCGTACTTTTTTATTTTCAGTGACTTCATGTTATGTAGATAAGGGAAATCAATATTCCATAAATCAGGAACTAAGTAGAGAATCTAAGCAACATGGTTCTTAGGAAATTAGGATCAATTTAAAGCAAATCATATAAAAACAAAAAATAATTAAAAAAATGCAAGGATATCTAAAATAAAGTACCTCCAGAGTCTTTGAACAGACCGTCAATGTTTCGATAAGAGCAAGTTCGGTTAACCAATTGAGTAGAATCAAAGAATAATCTTTTACACATATAGGTGCATCAATATTTACATGTTTGATATAAGGGAGATTGTTATTGATCTTGCTGAGTTTCTGAAGAGGATATCCCCTAAAATAAAACATACGCAGATTTGGGGTAGATAATTCAAATTTGTAAAAATTGCCAATAAACATTTTTATTGTTAAATTAACAAGAGTGACACTTGATATGGAGAGGTTATCTTCAGCATGAACTTTGCAACAGTCAATGATCAAAGTATTCAAACTTGTAAATACCGAAAAGGGTTCAACGTAGCCATCACCATCACTGCTACCAAAGACAAAGTACCGTAAAGACAGGTTGGTTAATGCTGGAAAATTGGGAGAATTTGAAAATAGTGTGGCACAACAACGGAATAACGAAGCAGTAATGTTTAGAGAGGTTAAAGTATGAGAAGAAAAGTAGCAAAGTGGAAAAGGTTCAATAGTACAATCCGTCCATATCTCTAATATCTTGACATTGTGTGAAAATGCATATTTTATAATCCTTTTGAGCAAACTATGCTGTATATGACCCTCGTGGTAAAAATCCAGGGCTTGCAGTGCAGTTTTGTCATCGCGTAGAGACAAAATTCGAGACACAAATTTACTGAAACCACTGACAGTTTTGAAATAAAGAGAATCCATGGAAAGAACGGGAAGAACCTTCCAGATATTCTTCCACCTTTTGGAGAGGATGCAAGTTTGAACGGCGTATTTGGTGTTCAAAGTGGATAATATGTGAATTAAAACACAATCAGGTAAATCACTGAGTCTGTCTCGGTTGTAATTTCGTCTCCTTGTTTTCATTGTCTTAGGTTTATCTAACGAGGGAAGCAACTCTGCTGCAACTTAAAAATAAGCAAGGTGATGAATAAATAAAACGCTACTAGGGTTTATCTGCTAGGATCTCTATATATTGGTTTTAAGATGATTCAGCAATAATCTCTCTATATATTGGTTTTAAGATGAGCAATAATCTCTATATATATATTGATTTTAAGATGATTACGCCAAAATCTTTCAACATTTAGGTACTGTCTTTTATTATTATTATTATATTTATTATTATTATTATTATTATTATTATTATTATTATTATTATTATTATTATTATTATTATTATTATTATTATTATTATTATTATTATTATTATTATTATTATTATTATTATTAATGAATAATGTGGTATGGTATTTCTTTGTTGCAAATAGATAGTTGTACATTACGAATTTTAATATGAAATAATTTATTTAACAAAATCTATAGGATTTTTTTGAATAGTAAAATAATAATAATAATAATAATAATAATAATAATAATAATAATAATAATAAAAACCAAAGATCTCAAATAGAGTACAAAAATAAATAATTAGCATAAGCAGTACGAAAAGCTATAAAAAAAATAGAAAAGGAATGCTCAACTGACAGTGTAAATTATTTTTACACTTTCAACCAATGACAACCATGCATCCCGTCAAGTCACGCTTTAAATTTTAAAATACTGTGATGATTTGACATTTTAAAGTATTCTGATTGGATGTCCGTGTAACTTTTTTTACACTCAAAATGCACTATCATTAAACTCAAAAAAAAAAAAAACAAAAACCCGAGCACAATCAATTCAATATTTTTATATGTATTTTTTATTTATTTAATTTTTAAACTATTACACTAAAAATGTTTTAAATTATTTTCCTATTCAATTATCTTGTCTCTAAACTTTTAACGGAACAACTAAATATTTAGATGAAAATAATTTTCGAAAGATTATAATTTATTTTCACAGTTTAGAAGCTAAATTGATTATAACGTGCTATAGATTGAGGCATAACAAAAAATTTAGAAAGAGTAACAATATCATTCATGATGGGAGACACTATGCCAAATTTGTCTTTTAGCAGCACCCATACGATGGCGCTTTTAGGGAAAAGCGCTGCTATAGGTTTCATTAAAAACAAAACAAAAAAACAAGGGAAAAAAGCGCTGGTAAAGGGGGGGTACGAGAGCGCTTTCTAGAAAGCGCTGGTAAGGGGGGTACGAGAGCGCTTTCTAAAAGCGCTGGTAAAGGGCACCTTAAGAAAGCGCTTTTAAAAGCGCTGCTATAAGTGTAGGATACGAAAGCGCTTTTATTCTAAAAAACGCTGGTATATGGGGGATACAAAGGCGTTTTTGAAAAGCGCTCTCGTAGCTAATTTAAAATTAAAATTTCTAAAACAAAATTAACAAAACACGCTATTTGCCATCACTTTTCTTCTCTAAGATAACAAAACCCATATCTCCCTCCGCGCTACTGCTACTGTTCATCACTATTTCTCGCCCAAAATCGTCGCCGTAGAGCCCTACAATCATCTCCTTCTCTTCAGTGCAACGACATTCATCCTACAATCATCTCTTTCTCTTCGCCGTCGTAGCTCAGCAGCAAAGTTCACACGCGAAGATAACAAATCTTCCTATTCTGCATAGCTGAGTTCGAATCAATTTTGATTTTCACATCAGGTATCTTTGATTTCTAATGAATCTTGTTCGTTTAGCTGGGTTTTATGCTCGAATTTTGAATATAGTCATTGCAATTGGCGTTAGGGTTTGTTTAATCAGAAAAGGTTTTATCGATTTTTTATTTAACTCAGACTAAAACTAAAACACATCATTGTCAAATAGCAATGGTACAGGGCTATAGTGTTGCGAAATTTGAACAAATTATTGTTGCTTTCTGATACGGTGTTTTAGGCCAAAGTGTTTGAACTATAGTGTAATACAAATTTAACAAGCCGCTATTTTCTGCCATATGCGATTGACAATACTGCTGGCATGATTAAGTTCTCATGACTCTGTCGATGTAAATGTTAGTTCTATATAGAAATTACGAAGTAGATGGATTGAAGGCGGAGACCGACAAAGTTGCCCTCTATAGTGCTGAAATGCTAGGCTCAATTTTTTACGAATTTGGTTTTAAAATTATGATTCAGTTTAGTTCTCATTGATATGATAAGCTTGTACGTTTTGAGTTTGAATTAATATGGTTTGTGCTTTTTCTTGTTTATTATTATAGTTGAATTTTACATTTGGTGCAAGTTTTAGGAAGTTTATAGCTCAGCTGCATTTTTCGCTTCTCATAAAGAGGTGTGAATGCCATTGTGGGTGGTGTTGGCTTAGTTTTCCAAATTTTTTCAGGTGATCAGGTTGTTACCTTCAGTCAAGTTGTGCTGGAAGTTAACTTAGTCGTCGGCCGCCACAAACTTTAACAAACTCCATCCAGGTTTTCCTATTTTCTTTTCTGATTATTCCGCGTATTGCTCGGCTTAACTAGTGACTGCACTTTGATCATTTTAATGTGCATATAGTTAAATTTCTTCTGATTATTCCGCGTAGTGCCATATTTAATTTGGGAGGTTAGATTTCTTCTGACAATAATGAGTTTAACCATGTGACTTTCAAAATGTAAGATTTGACCAATCCTTTAGGTTTTAAATTTTACTATGAAGTAGTAGAATGTTGAATGCCCATACAATCCAACATGTTTACAGTGTGATCTAATTTATTTCCTTTATGTTTCTTCTGTACTCTTTTATTATTAATTCACTTTTTGTAGCTTTACTTTACTAGTCAAATTAGAGTAGAAATAGACTAAATTCTATATTTTCAAAATCATTATTGCATAACAAGCTTAAGTCCAAAAACAGAGAACCAAATATTCCAATGGCAGCTCTAAATTAATTAACTAGTATATTTTTCCAATAGATTCATTTAGAGTGCTTTCAGGAATAATTATATTTGGTTGATAAGAGTTTTAAATCATTATAGAAGGGCATCATGTTTTTTAAAGTCATTGTGGATGGTGTTGGCTTAGTTTTCCAATTTTTTTCCAGGTGATCAGGTTGTTACCTTCAGTCAAGTTGTGCTGGAAGTTAACTCAGTCGTCGGCCGCCACAAACTCTAACAAACTCCATCCAGGTTTTCCTATTTTCTTTTCTAATTATTCCGCGTAGTACTCGGCTTAACTAGTGACTGGTGTTATTTTAATCGATTAGTCTCATAGCTAATAAGGGTTAAACTTTCTTCTGATTTACTTTGTATACTCTCCCTGTTTGTCTTTTAGGAGAATTTATCAAATTTGATTTATGCCTAAATCTATTAGGAACTACTTGTTATGCATTCCTCTTAGTGTAAATTTTATTATAAGACACACACTTGTTAATGAGAATAAGAAGTTGGGTTTCCACCTTAAAGTATTACTTAAATGATGTGAAAGTCTGGTTCCATATCTAGAGAACAAGGAGTAAAGGAAAACAATAGTTTATTTTATTTTATTACTTTGGTAAAATTTAGTTGGAACTAACTATCGTTAATAGTGAATTCTATCAACACATGCAACTTTTAGATTCAAAATTTGACGATGACAAAACAAAACTACTAAGAATTAATACCGACTCCGTGACAATGACAACGATAAACTCCACTTAGTTCTCTCACAACAGCTTGAAATTAGTTTAATGTCATATTTACAAGAGAAATTGTAATTGATTTGAATTATAGCATGAGTTATTGAGTTTCATTCTCATTTGTGAATCGATGACCATATTTACCGTTGTGTTTACTTGACTTAAAATATTGAGTTTCGTTCTCCGTTGTTTTTACAATGTTGTTATGATTCTTGATGTCAATGTTGTTAATCGTTAAGTGATGAACTTACTAACTTTGCGAATTTGCTATAGGGGTTACTAATTAGTTGTTTTTTTAGCTTAATTAAGACATGGATAACACATGGATGAATTCAAACCGATTTTCGAAAGAGTACGAGAAAGGGGTATGGGAATTCGTTAAGTTTGCGGTTGCGCATGCTGAAGACCCGATTCGAATGGCGTGTCCTTGCTTGGGCTGCTGTTATGGGGGTAAGGTTGACAGGAATCAGTTGGCGTCACATTTACTACGGTTTAGAATTGATAGAAGTTATACATGTTGGAATTTTCATAATGAGAAAAATAACGGGAATGTTAAGTCGAGGTGTAATACGAAGTATGCTTCAAACGACGATTGCACAGACACATACGATTATGATCGAGTCCAAGTGATTGCAGAAGCGCTTGAAAAAGATCTTGAGGATTGTCCCAAAATGCTCGAGAGGTTAGTAAGCGATGCAGAGAAACCGTTGTATGATGGTGTTAGCTGAAGATTTCATTTAAAAGGCGCCTTTTAATGTAACACCCTGGATTTCCGCTTACCCCGCAGGGCTTCCGGCCTACCGAGCATGTCACCAGCTTATTCAATAATCCTCCCTAGGTCCGCTTACCGGCTGCCCAGGAAATACTGTTTTTGCCTTCCGCAGGAATCGAACCATATACCTAGGGGTTAAGTACATATTCATAGCAATTGCTGCTACCAATTGAGCTAGTAGCTCAAGTGGTAGCAGGAATTGCTATGAATATGTACTTAACCCCTAGGTATATGGTTCGATTCCTGCGGAAGGCAAAAACAATATTTCCTGGGCAGCCGGTAAGCGGACCTAGGGGGATTATTGATTAAGTTGGTGACATGCTTGGTAGGCCGGAAGCCCTGCGGGGTAAGCCGAAATCCAGGGTGTTACAGCATTCCTGAAGTTCTTATGAGAAACGTGGCATTAGATTAGCGTAGGACCGTTAAGGTCGAAACTAGTATAAATAAGGGTCTTAATATTAGGATTCCGTGTGTTCATTTTGTACAAATCACTCACATATTACATGTGTATTTTCCCTTTATTCTCAAGTATCTTTCAATATTATTGCATTTCGTTTACTTCTTGCCATTTACGTTTTTATTTTCATGTTATTTATCTTTAAAGTATTTAACATTTCTGCACTTTAAGATTTCTGCATTTTTACAGTTTTGTTTCATATTTTGTCTTGACTTACCTTTCGCTGAAGTTATACTCACGTGTATAACGAAGTGATTGCTAATTTTATTTGTTTCGTTCGAAGTAATTCTTATTGACAAGATAAATCATAGATATGGTTCGAATGACCATCAATAACAATCTTTTTGACTATGTCCTAGGATCAATCTAGTCGATCCTGCGAGTAACCAAATCATATTTATTATAGTTTGGAAGACTAGCGGTTGTTTACCGGAAATCACCGTAAACAAATTGGCACGCTCAGTGGGACAGTGTCAAGCAGATTGTTTTTAATCAATTATGTTATTCTTGTCTATACAATATCAAGACCTTGTATGAACCTTAGGAACGATAAGTTAACGAACAGTGCACTACCGGTTCCCAAACGAATGTACAACAAGAAAATGACCGTTACGACCAGTGCAGGGGGAGATCAAGATCCCCCACAAGGCTCAGGATCAGGAGCGGCAAATTCGACTTCTACACAAGGAGCACGGGGTATACCGGGTCCGAATGGATCGAGACCTGCAGATAATTCCCAGGCTATACCTGAGAATAATACAGGACCATCAGGGACTATTCCAGTTTCAGTGTCGACCACCGCACCTTCATCCACAAGCGCGGAGGAGATGCCACTTTCCTCGACAAATGGTGCAAGTAACTTATTTAACTAGGGGTCGAACTCTGCTTTCGAATGGAGGCCAAATTACCCATACGGAATGCCATACCCATTTGGAACAGGCATACGAGGGGCAGGACCTACATATGCTACAACTAACAATGCGACGTTTTCGCCAAATCTTGGTTCAGTGGGTCGAAGTGCACACAATACTGGCTTTTCTACCCAAATACCCAATTTTACCACAAATAATCAAGCAGCATTCCGGCAAGAAATGGATGCAAGCAACCATGATATGTTAGGGGTCTTGGCCAAAGAATTGGCTTCAATTTTGAATCCACTAGCAACAAATATCGCTAGTACGAATCGGGAAAACGTGGAGACTTTCCAAAAGATATCATCTCAAATGAATCGAATGGCAGATTTCATGGGAGTTCCACCACCTAGACGAAAAGACAAGCAGCCTGTGAATCAAGAAGAGAGGCCCGTTTTGGAACGTATACAAGATGTGGTTCCCCTGTCTAGGACAGCCACTAAGAATGTAGGTGCCCCACACAGAGCAAAAACGATCGAAGGGACTCAAGTAATAAACTTAGAGGCTTCGAATCAAAGAACCGTTCCCGTTCGACAGGAAACGGAAGAAGATCGACCCAGATTAAGGATTGTGGGTAGGAACGAACATCCAGATGAAATCGTCCAGAGAGTCAGAAGAGAAAATTTGGCTACAGAAAATAACCTAACTGCCATGATAGAAAGGTTTATGGCCAATAACGGCCTTAGTACTGGACTTCGACGTCCAAATTATACATCCCCCATATCAGATTATATCATGCAAACAGAGTTGCCTAGAGGCACTAAAGTACCCAAGTTCACAAAGTTTTCAGGCGAAACTAGCGAGTCAACTGTGGAACATATTGCCAGATACTTGACAGAGGCAAGAGACTTAGCAGGGAACGAGGATTTAAGGATCAAATATTTCCCTAGTTCGCTAACAAAGAATGCTTTCATTTGGTTCACTACTTTGCCACCAAATTCGATAGATGCTTGGGCACACTTAGAAAGGTTGTTCCATGAACAATTCTACATGGGTCAAACCAAGATAAGTCTGAAAGAATTGGCCAGTATTAAGAGGAAGTTTACAGAACCAATTGATGATTACTTAAATAGGTTCCGACTGTTGAAATCAAGGTGCTTCACAACAGTCCCAGAGCATGAACTAGTCGAAATGGCTGCGGGTGGTCTAGATTATTCAATTAGGAAGAAACTAGATACTCAATACCTTAGGGATATGGCCCAGTTGGCAGATAGGGTTCGACAAGTCGAACGCTTGAAGGCAGAAAAGGCTAAGGCAAATAAAAATTATAAAAAGGAAAGGGTAGCGTACGTCGAAGCGGAGGACGCTGATGATGAGTCTTTCAACGACTCATACAACCCTGAAGAAGTCGAAATAGATTTGGCTGAACTGAAGGAAGCGTCACCTTATGCCTGCAAACTACTCAATCCTGCAAATGGAAAAAACCCAGTAGAAAGCGATAAGAACGATAGATTCCCTAAGAAAACTTACACATTCGTCATCACCAAGTGTGATGAAATATTTGATTTACTAGTAAAAGATGGCCAAATGATACTGCCTCCAAATTCCAAAATTCCTCCGTTAGAACAACGGAAGAAGAGAGGTTTTTGTAAATATCATGGTTTTTTGGGCCATAAAACCTCACAATGTTTTCTTTTCAGGGATTTAATTCAAAATGCTATCAAAGATGGGAGGTTGAAATTTGCTGACAAGACCAAAAGCCACATGAAGGTCGACACAAATCCTCTGAACATTGCTGACACTAGCCTCTATGAGCCATTGGATATAATAATGGTAGAGGCATCTGAAGTCGAAGTTACGGAAAATAAAACAGTGTTCAATGGAGAGCAGACTACTGAAAGCCTAAATGATGATGCAATCTTCAATAATGATGTTGAAGAATCTTCCAAGACAGAGATAACTGAAGGTTCGAGGGGAGAGAATAGCAAGGCCACTGAAGACCTCAGGGTGAAGCTCCAGAAAATCAAGATCTCTGAAGTTCCTCCAGCAGTTGTTAACATGGTCAGCGCCAGACGTCCAGTGTCTGAATTTGGCGAATTGGAGACATGGTTGACAAGGCAAAAGGGGGGCATTGAAATTCCTCCAAAAGGAGAAAGCCTTAAGGACTACCTCTTGAATTGCCATGAAAGGAATGGCGGAAAACAATGGATGTGTCCAAGATGTTCGATCATGCTGAATCGAAGGGTCGAAGCTAAGTTCAAAAGGGCTCGACGCGAAAGATGGGAACACCCTGCGTCCTAACCTATACGGTTTCGACATATGGACCCCAACGAAAAGACCTGATAGCCCACATCCTAGAGCTCGAAGGGTAACATTCAAAGTTCCTGCAGATGTACCCAGGGACAGATGGGTGCAAGCTGGTGCAAGAACCAACAAATGGCGAAGTTGGGACAAAGGAGGAAGGACTGCAATGGCATATAGGAAGCAATTCCAAAAACCAAATCGAGAGATGTATCGATTGGAGAATTACAAAGGAAAAAATCCTATGTCCCGATCCCAGTAGAGAAGGCACCAGAGAATGAAAAAAGCTCAAAGGGAATATAGGCCAAGAGAAGCTGGAGAGTCTAGTAGCAACCAAGTCCCACATCAGGGGGCAAAATCAAGCAAACCTCCGGTGGAACGCAGACTATTCGAAGCTGAAAAGATCTTGGATGAAGAAGAAAAGATGCATTCCAGTTCTTGGAAAGAAGAAGATAGAATGACAAATGATTTCGATTCTGATGGGGTGTCATCTATAAACCTCAACTGCAATGTTGTGTCTGTGCTCCCTCATGAGTTTAATCAGGAAACTGAAGTTGAAGACTGCGAAGATGCTGATATCGAAGAAATGGCGAAACACAGACCTGTGTGTTACTATATGTTGAATAATGGTGCAGTTGAAGAACAAAACGCTTTCTTCGAGAGGCTCGATGAAGGTATGCGAAATCACTTGAAACCACTCTATATAAGGGCTAAAATTGAAAATGTTGGCATTAATAAAGTCCTAGTCGATGGGGGGGGCAGCAGTGAACCTAATGCCCCAATACATGCTGAAAAGAATTGGTATGTTCAATACTGATATAAGGCCACACAACATGGTTTTATCTAACTACTAAGGCAAGATAGGACAAACACTAGGAGTTGTTCAGGTGAATTTAACCGTGGGATCAGTCACGAGGCCAACCATGTTTATGGTTATACCAGCAAAAGCAAACTACAACCTTTTGCTTGGGAGAGAGTGGATCCATGGAGTTGCAGCTGAGCCTTCAACAATGCATTAGAGGGTAACCATTTGGAGAGAAGATGGTATAGTAGAGAATATCGAAGGGGATCAGAGTTACTATATGGTTAAAGTTAACCAAGTTAATAAAACTAACTTCGATAGAAACTTGGCAAACATAAGTCCTTGTCATGCTGCAGAAGAGATGTATACCCCAAATAAGAATGCGTTGTACTATTTAACTCTACACCCAAATGGATTCCAGTGGGACAGAGAGATCATGGATGACCCAACAGATACAGCACCTTTGAAGAATTATCCACCAATACGGCCAACGGGCTGGGACGATGACATTAATAATGTCTGAGTCCTCCTTCTTCGAAAAGATTTCGGCTTACGTAGCCGAGAACAAAAGAAAGGCGGCTCTCGAAGCCGAATTATCAAATATAATGATTAACACAGTTCTAACCAAAAAAGTAGTGACAGATCCAGAGATACATATGAGTTCTAAGTCCTTTGGAAATCCGGTTCAAGTCGATGAGATCATAGGAGAGGAATCGAGTCAGAGGTTAGACGCAATTTACGATGAAGAGCCTCTGGTATTCGAAAAGGACCCAATGGCATCAAACATAAAGATGTTAGCCAAAGACCCACTCGAAGAAGTAAATCTTGGAGACGAAGATCAAAAGAGGATAACGTACATCAGCACGAAATTAAAACCAGCACTAAAAAAGACGGTCATCAAAATGTTAAAAGAAAACAAAGATTGTTTTGCTTGGGATTACGATGAGATGCCTGGGCTAGGAAGAGATTTGGTCGAACTAAAATTACCAATAAAAGAAGGGAAGAAACCTATAAAGCAGACTCCCAGGAGATTCGCGCTGGATATTCATTCAAAGATTAAAGCAGAGGTCGAAAGGCTTCTACGTTGCAAGTTCATCCAAACTACAAGGCAGGTGATTTCTTGGGTTTCGTAGTCCACAAGAAAGGGATAGAAATCAACCAAAATAAGACGAAAGCTGTAATGGAAACCAAGTCTCCATCCACTAAGAAAGAACTGCAATCTTTATTGGGAAAGATAAACTTCCTAAGGAGATTTATCTCTAATTTGAGTGGACGCACGTAGGCTTTCTCACTTCATTTACGACTTAAGCAGGGAAAGTTTGAATGGCGTGCTTAACATCAAGAAGCTTTTGATAAAATCAAGCAATACTTGATTCATCCATCAATTCTATCTCCCCCAAATGGGAAGAAACACATGCGCCTATACATTTCAGCTTCAGATAAAACAATAGGCAGCATGTTGGCACAAGAAGATGAAAATGGCATCGAAAGAGCCATTTATTACTTAAGTAGAGTACTCAATGATGCAGAGACTAGATATACCGCGATAGAAAAACTCTGCCTTTGCTTGTATTTCTCTTGTATCAAACTTAAGTATTATATAAAGCCAGTTGATGTTTATGTTTCGTCTCATTGTGATGTTATTAAACATATGTTATCTAAGCCAATATTGCATAGTCGAATTGGTAAATGGGCTTTAGCCCTTACTGAATATTCACTGATATTTCAGCCTCTCAAAGCGATGAAAGGTCAAGTTGTGTCAGATTTCATTGTCGACCATGCAGTAGTTGAGAGTCATCAACAGTATGTGGATCTAAAGCCTTGGAAGTTATATTTCGATGGTTCGACTCATAGAGAGGGAACCGGAGTTGGAATACTAATAATTTCTCCTGATGGAATTCCGACAAAGCTTGAGTATAAAATTGAAGGCCCTTTATGCTCCAACAACGAAGCTGAATACGAAGCATTAATCGCTGAACTTGAAGCTTTGTTAGAATTGGGGGCAACCAGAGTCGAAATTAAAGGAGACTCTGAATTGGTCATTAAACAACTGACAAAAGAATACAAATGCATCAAAGATAATTTGATCATGTACTTTGTCATAGCAAATAGGTTGCTCAAGAAATTCGAATATGTGGAATTAAAACACGTCTCAAGGACCAACAATCAAGAAGCAAATGACTTGGCACAGCTAGCTTCAGGATACAAGGTATCAAAAGAGAAGTTAGAAGAATTAATTGAGGTAAGAGGGAGAGCAATGTCTACTAAACTTTCCCCAAGTGATCTGGAGAATTCACAATTAGGTTACGCCAACAAAGAAGAGTTCGAAATACTAAACATAGACTCATTGGCAGATACAGATTGGAGGAGTTCAATAATAAACTATCTAAAACATCCTTCGACAGATACAGACAGGAAGGTAAAGTATAGAGCCCTGTCATATTTCCTGATGGGAAACGAATTGTGTAAGAAAACACCTGAAGGTGTATTATTGAAATGCTTGGGTGAAGCAGAAGCATATTTAGCTCTTTCGAATGTACACAGTGGAGCATGTGGTGCACATCAAGCAGGACACAAAATAAAATGGCTTCTGTTTCGTTATGGAATGTATTGGCCTTCCATGTTAAAAGACTGCATAGAGTTTGCGAAAGGGTGTCAAGAATGTCAAGAACATGCAGGTATCCAACACGCCCCAGCAAACGAATTAAGTACAATAGTGAAACCTTGGCCTTTTAGGGGATGGGCACTAGATTTGATTGGAGAAATTCACCCCAAGTCATCTAAAGGTCAAAGATACATATTAGTAGGAATAGACTACTTCACAAAATGGGTCGAAGCAATACCACTGGCGAATGTGAATCAAATGGCCGTGATTGAGTTTATTCAGAAACATATTGTATACAGATTTGGAATCCCAGAAAGTGTAACTACTGATCAAGGATCGGTCTTTACTGGGCAGAAAATGCAAGACTTCGCCAAAGAAATAGGTTTCAAATTATTTACTTCTACACCTTATTACGCTCAAGCAAATGGACAAGTTGAAGCAACAAACAAGATAATAATTGGCCTTATCAAAAAACATGTGGGGAAGAAACCCAAGAATTGGCATAAAACTTTGGACCAAGCACTTTGGACTTGTCGAACGTCTCCAAAAGAAGCTACAAACACAACGCCTTTCCAACTGACGTTTGGTCATGACACAGTACTCCCAATCGAGATATATCTGCAGTCAGCAAGGATACAAAGACAGGCAGATATTCCTCCCAACGTATACTGGGAGTTAATGATGAATGAGTTGGTAGATCTGGACGAAGATAGACTTCGAGCGCTGGAGATGATAAAAAGACAAAAGGAAAGAGTATCCCGAGCATATAACAAAAAGGTGAAAGGTAAAACGTTTATTAATAATGACCTAGTTTGGAAAGTTATTTTACCTATAGATCGAAAGAATCAGGCACTTGGTAAATGGTCCCCATACTGGGAAGGACCCTTTCGAGTCTTAACGGTATTTTCGAATAATGCTTACGAACTTGAAGAGTTAGCAGAAGATCGTAGGATCTTAAGAGTAAACGGGAAATATCTGAAGAGATATAAACCAAGCATGTACGAAGTAAAGATTGCAAAAACGTAGATATTCAAGGTACTATGAAAGCCAAAATGGTCAAACCATTACCAAAATGGCTTTATAATCAAATATATGATAAGTAAAGTAAAGAGACAGAGAAACACCAAAATATTTGTCATTCAAAAGGCAAAAGTGCATGCATTACAAAAGAGATCTAAGAACGTGACCCAAGAGCATTTGAGATTACAAAAAAGAAAACATGAAAACCTAGGGCAAACACTTGCTAATTGATCCTTTGATCTAGTCCTTCTAAGAACAGCACAGGCAAGCTTTCGGCCTCGAACGTCTATATAGATCCAGAGGTGCGCATCCTCCTCACTATACCCTTTTTGAGGAATATGTAAGACAGGAGTCTCCCATATGGAAGACACGTCACATTCCCTTGACGGGCAGCAGCCATAGAATCAGCTTCGACGAGCCCTTTGAAAATCATCAAGGGGAAGTTGATTTTCTTCCCTCGAAGGGCATAGAGAATGAACTCTAAGTCCTCGACCATGATGCTATTTTCGTCATGCTTCCGAGGATGGAAGTTACCCACAAGCATTTGATGCCAAATCCTTATAACCTTGGCACTGAAAGAATCATTGTCCATGAGAGTCCTCAACAAAAGATGAGTGGTCATGTTGAAGTAGTTATCATCAAAAGTCTCCCCAGAATTGTTACATCTCATCAAGTTAGCAATGGTGGTAGGAGTGGTGCTAAGATGAGCATGTAGAACCTCAGAGACTATCGTGGTTCTACCTTCGGGATCTATGCGTAGAGACGCAAACATCCAGAAATCTGTTAGCATGTTAGGATAAACAGAACCCTCTAGGATTTCGCCATAGTAGAAATCCAGCTCTTGGTTAGCAAAGAGAGTATTGAGGCTGATGAAGTTGTCATCAAGTTCTTCCTCAGAAAGTTTGAACTCTTTTTTGATACAAGCTTTGATGGTGTTATAAGAAAGAGGTACATCCATTTCAGAAAAGAGGGCTTAGAAGAAAAAAGGATACTTTTTCTGTTGTTTGTGTTTAAGGAAATGCAAGAAAAATGAAATTGTAGACGGAAGTTGATAAACAAGAATGAAGAGATAAATGTGATGTTAAGCCCTTATATAGACCTGGGGCAGTAAGGGGCGGTTTAAATTTTAATGATTGATTGGACTGCGTTTGGTATTCCAAAAAGAGAAGTTATGGCTTCCGCCGTTTCCCGCCCTTAGAAGTTAAGAAGTAATCATGTGAACTGATGCACGCACGTCTTAAAGAAACGTTTTGAAGGAAGTGACGTCACCATTTAATGATGATTACGGCTAAGGGAGTAGAAATGTCAAGTCTAAGAGTAAGGATGCTGCGAAGGATAGTCAGATCATATGTGTTGCATTAATTGAAATCACTGTGGAAAATCTTAAAATATATTTTGGCAGAATCTGAAAGATTTGCTGAAAAAATAGTGCTTGCGAATATTGGAAATATGGACAAAGTGAAAAAATAAAAGTCAAGCCTACATATATATTTCCACGAAGGGTTTGGTTACAAAACGAAGGTGCAACATTATAACAAAATACAGAGTTTGAGGTAACTAGTTAAAGTCCTCAGGGAGACTATTTTTGATTTTCGAATATTGAGTTTCCCATAAAGACATATGAAGCTCGAGTGATGCCCTTTGTCTCTTCAGTCCTTCAATCTCTGGCACTAACTTTTGGGCAGTTTCAAAATGTTTAATCCCCAATTGCGCCACTTCGAGCAAATCTTGTTGGTTGGCCTTTTGAATGGTTGCTTGACGAGTTTCAGCTTCCTTTATTTTCTTTTCGAGTACTTTTATCTCTTGTTTCCAGGAGTTGATATTCTTCTCACAGTCGTCATATGCTTTCTGATTCTCTGAATGTTTAAGCTTGAGGGCCTCACCTTGTTTGGTGGCATCCATAGCAGAGTTCCACGAAGAGTCGTGAGAGGCCATTTTTTCGCTTAACTGATCGTCGACATTTTGTTTTCGAAGAATATTAGCCTGAAGTTGTTCGACTAAAGAACCTAGCAAGACAATTACCTCTGAAACTTCTTTTGAGACTTGAAACAAGTCCACTCTCTTCAAAAGTTGATTCAAGCTATGACTTTTAGTAGGATTCTGACTAAGAACATCTGCAAGGTTGGTCTCAAAGAATTTTTCTTTTATCTAACGAAGGAGACCAGGGATGTCCTCCTTATCACCAGATTCTACAGGAACAGCTGGAGAGACATCAAGTTCAGAAGACGAAGTAGTGTTCACATTCATCATGGCTTTCAGGAAACTGAGGGGGTCAGTTTGCTTAAGCTGTTCCAGTTCTGAAGGAGTAAGTTGCACAGAGATAGGCGTCGGAGTTGCCCCAGGAGCAACTTTTGTGTCAAAGGTTGAAGTTTCTTGAGAATTGTTTTTATCTGGTTTAGAAATTTCCTCCATGGCATCTTGTCCAGACACAGTATCTTCACTACCATTTGGTTGCTGATTCGCATTGTTGCTACCTGAGCATTGCTGTTCTGTTTTTTCGCTCTTGTGGGTAGGTGGAGAATCATTAGTTGAATGGCTCCCTTCGACTGCTGTATTAGGAATGATAGTCGCAAGAGGCTGAGCATTTTCAATCACTGGTGAAAGCACATGAGATTTGCCTACATGGAATGGTTAGAACATGTTATGATAAGGAAAGTTACAAGAAATCCCTTCGCTGTAAAAAAGAATATGCATTTACCTTGGAGGTTGTCAAGATCAAGATTAAGAGTGAAGGATTTGAAGTCAGAAGTGGCTGTGCCAACATCATCCTACAATCATAAGGTAAAGCATTAGACTTAATGATTTTAAGTGAAAAATTTATAAAGATGATTAGGTTGAGAAATCCAAATAACTTAGTTGGGATGTTATCTGGGCTCGAATTGTGGCTTTCGACATTGAAAACGGCGCTACCACCTTTTAAAGGTGATTCTTCAGAAGATGCCTTGTCACCTGGTGAAGTAAGCTTCGAGGACCCAGATCCATTTTCTTTTCCCGAAGGAGTGGCGGCCTTCTACCTTTTCTTTTGGGCTTGCCTGGTTCGAGGTGGAGACTTGTCATCATCATCTGAGACAACTACTGGAGAGGTTTTTCGCTTCGAATGTGTTGGAGGCTTCGAACTCTGAAAGTGTGAATCAGGTAAGATAAGTGTGATTCATGCAACATGCAAATGAAAGACAAAGTGTGTACATACCGTGGGTTTCTTGTCAGCAGTGATAGAGTCACTCTCACCGGGTTTGTTGCTCTGCGAAACTTCGGAAGCTTTCTGCGCAGGGAGTTGTTTGATCTTTTTCTTTCGAGCAACAGCTGCAGTTGGAACTGGAATTAGTTTTTCAGCGGAAAAGAAACGTTAGTCAAAAAATTTGTCTAAACCCAAACCTTCAGGTATTGGAGTCAAGACACGAACATGTTCAAGATCTATATGGAGATGTCCTTTGAAAGTATCCAGGGTATGCTTAGTCGGGACCACTCGCTCAGCGCGTTTTTTAGTGCTTTCTTTGTTTGTTTTCATTCAAAAAAAATTGCATTTTTGTTGAAAGTTTTAGACTATAGATTAATTTGAGGTTGGTTTGCGGAGACTTGGGAAAAATTCACAAGATCGGTATCGTTCTAACACCGCAAGTCTCCTGCATATGGAAATTGATTTGAATTTTTTATTATGTTTTAGCCTTAAATTCTCATTCTCTGACAGCTCTTGAGTAGTTTATTTCAGCAGTCGGCACCATCTCTCACACACTTTACGCAGGAAGCCGATGAATATAAGTGAATGTTCCGAAAAAAAAATTTTTTAAAATAAAATAAAATCAAAACAAAGAAACACACAACAACATCTATTTATTCTAGGCTACAAACTTTTCTTCGGTTAAGGTTGCATCAATAGGTACTAATCTTGCACACTAAGGATATCGTAAGAACACTAATCCACAATTGTGCAGACATAAGTCTCCTAAATACACAAACCAATTCAAATCATATTATTATACCACAACCTAACTTACTCATCCTTTTTGCTCTTTTTCATTCAGGCGCAATCACATTAAGCCCGTTATCTCCACACACTTATAGCAAGACGACCGGTTAGTGACTCTGATCCTTTTCTGCATGGGGTTCTGGTACTTACGTGGCATAATCCTTTGTTTACTCAGTTGTAGTTGCGGGGGATCGGACCGTAATCCTCCCTACCAAGTTCAGCACCAGAAACCGTTGAACCAACTAACAAAGAGTCTTATTTTCAACTTTTGAAGGTTCCACAACCGTTGGGTTAAGTGACCGGGTGAGGGTCACCAAACTTAGAAGGTGCATTCCTTTTTTCTTTTTCTATTTTTTTTTCGGAACACTCACTTATATTCATCGGCTTCCCTGCGTAAAGTGTGTGAGAGATGGTGCCGACTGCTGAAATAAACTACTCAAGAGCTGTCAGAGAATGAGAATTTAAGGCTAAAACATAATAAAAAATTCAAATCAATTTCCATATGCAGGAGACTTGCGGTGTTAGAACGATACCGATCTTGTGAATTTTTCCCAAGTCTCCGCAAACCAACCTCAAATTAATCTATAGTCTAAAACTTTCAACAAAAATGCAATTTTTTTTTAATGAAAACAAAACAAAGAACAAAAAGAAATAAAATAAATGATTCCCTCCCTCACACTTAAAACATGCATTGTCCTCAATGAAAGAAACAAACATAAAATAAAAGAGAGGAGAGAGAGGAAAGAACACACCCGAGTAGTCAAGGAGGATAGGTGATCACATAATAAGCCTTTCCCAAAGAGATATCTTCTACATTTTCTTCTTTCAAAGTGGGGCTTTCATGGAGTAGCTTTGGGTAATGTCCATTGAACTTGAAATTTTTATTAGTGCCTTCGTCTTTTATTCCAGGATCAAAGAAGAATCTTTGATAAATAAAAGTGTCGAATGGGCACGTGATCTTCTTTTCCACAACATGAGAGATCAAAAGATTGAGGGGATGCCTTGTTACTTTTGTTTCATCTTCCCCTTCAATTGAGACCCTATGCAAAATCATGGACGGGCAAATATCGGGAATGTCAGCCAATGTGCACCCAATCGCCTTCTTATGCTTCTTCAAAACCTGCAAAAGCTTATTTTCTTGATCAAAATCAAGGTTAGAAGAAATTATAATCGAGAGTTTTTTATTACTCTCTAAATAAGCGTATTTCAAATTTTTAGGAAGTTGCTTCAGCTTGGGGGAAGGTGGTTGCTCAATGGAAGGAGTGCTTGGGGCAGTCGGGATGTCAAGAGTATCAGCTGCATGAATAGCTCCATCGATAGCAACTTCACTAGTAGTAAATATGTTACCCTGCAAGGCAGCATCAATCTCAGCCCATACAACACAAATGTTAGTGTCAGTACAATCAGAACATGAGTAAACATCATCAAAATCAGACAGTGATGGAAAATCATATTCAAGCAAATCATTACAAGTATCATCAACATTTTCAGAAAGCAACTCTATTAGAAAAATAGAATGTTCTTTCATGGGTTGTTGGTTTGATCCTTGAGCTTGCTGTATGGTATTCATCAAAGTGGCAAGCTGTCCAATCTGTGTTTGCAAAGTCTGAAGAGTAGAATCTATTTGTTGTTGATACTGGAGATTATTTGCAGCCATTTGTTTGATAATATCCTCTAGTGAAGGTTCAAAAGGTGCAGAGCATACAACTTGGAATTCATTCAAATGCTTATACGGATCCTCACCTGCAAAACCATTAAACCTAGGCAACAAATGTGTTAAACCATATTCCAATTCAAAAGGTGCATCAGCCGCATGATAGTCAATATATAAACCATTATAGTTCATATTATTGACAGCCAACTGTGTCAAAGTTCTTTGTTCAGTCATGGTTTTAACAAACACAGAAATACCAATTATGTCCCATACATGCAGAAACGAATAGAAAGAAGAAAAACGATTAAAATAAATTCATAAAAATATAAAAACACAACATTTAATCTAATTAAGACAAATAAGAATTTTGGAAATTTTTTTGGATTTTTTCGACTCTATGAAAACAGTAAAAAATTCATTAAAAATAGAAAAACGATGAATTTGGCGATTTTGGGTCGAATTCCCTTACTCTTTTAGAGTAGGTGAGTATTGATCGCACAATTTTTCCACTCCCAGTAGAAAAAAACTTTTTACAATCAAACACAATTTTTTTCAAAAACTGAATTTTTCGACTCTAAACGCGGATTGGCCAAAACCGTGAGGAAACTATGGCCAAAACACACAAACACTACACCTAAGACTCTAATATCAGTTAATATTCACAAGAATCCCAGGCAACGGCGCCAATTTGATCTGCTGTCGCGCACGGATCAAAAACGAGTATTTTGAAAACGTAGTTTAGCGGTAACACAACTCGAATATCGTTCTCACAAGGATTCTTGATTTTATTAACTAACACTAAAAACGATAATGGGGGTCTGTTTTATAAAATGATTCTAAAACAAACCCCCATTATCGTTTTTAGTGTTAGTTAATAAAATCAATAATCCTTGTGAGAACGATATTCGAGTTGTGTTACCGCTAAACTACGTTTTCAAAATACTCATTTTTGATCCGTGCGCGACAGCAGATCACATTCCCACACACGAACCAGTCTGGGAAAGGAGGGCTAAAGCCACACCAAAATCAGCGCTTGGCAGTGGAGGGAATTTTGGAGGATTAAGTTTGAAAGCCACTTCATAACGCAGTTCCGGTCGAACAGACGAGGGCAGTTTCAACTTATCCAATTTGGCAGAAAACTTTTCGCGCAAAATGACTGCAGCTTCACGAACGGTCCGACTAAGATCATCAGGCCTGTAAATGGTTTCAAAGAACTTTTGAAAGGCTTGTATTTCTTTAATATGAGTCGAAGTACCTTTTTGAAACTTTTCCTGCACATCAGCAAAAGCTTCAGTTAGTTCGCGAGTAAGGCTCTCAGCATCAAAGATTTGCGTGGTGTAATAGTCCTTCCACCATTGTTGAAAATCTGGAGTAGAGTAAAATGCGGGATCGAAAGGAATAGGTGAAAGATTGGTCACACCAGCATATCTGGCCACTTTTTATTCACATTATTCTTCAGTCAGATATAAAGTGTGTAAGCACATGTGGTTCCTTTTCTCGTACAAACATTTGGGTCTTATTTGAACCAATCCAAACTGCCTTGATACACAATTTGGTTGGTAGCAGAGTAGAGCGTATTGGCTTTTGGAGGGACGAAGGCGGTGATAAAATAACTGTGGGGTAAGAAAAGCTCCCCAGATAGTCATAGATTCAGTCTCTTGGTCTTGAGATCTTGGAGGAAATTTTCGAGTGAACCATTCGGGACCCACTGTCCTGTTTATGAACGGAGCCATCGAAGGGCTGAATTGATCACATCGAGCAAACATCATGGCATATGCTAGGAAGTGCTCGCGAAGTTTACCAGTTTCTTCTTTTGGGGTTAGCGAAGCCAACCTGGTTCCTTCTACCGTTCGATGTTTAATGTCTGGATTTTCTTCGTTCACAACACCTCGAAATGGGAGTTGAGCCTCAAAAGTAGCATTGAGCCACAGTTGTAGTAACCAGAAGGGACCAGCGAAAAGCAAAGAACCTGTTTTATAATTCTTTACAAGGTCTGTTGCTTCACCTAGATTCTCATAGAGAGACCCTAGAATTAACAGGCTCAGGTTTAGTTTTGTTCTAGTGTGGAGTTGATTAGCCATATAGAGATATCTTTTTGCCACTTGTATGGACCTAGAACAGAAGACGCACCTCGAAATCTATAAGGCTAAGAAGGCAATATGTTCTTCGTCTGAGACTACCTCATTATTCTCGTCATGATACTGTTGAATGAATGCAGTATACGTAACAGTTGCTTCATTGAAGTTAATGGTATCGGTATCCATGACGTTGGGGTCGAAGGGTTCTCCGGTTGGTCGAAGACCCGTGATGGCAGCTATGTCGAAAAGCGTATGGGTGATCATTCCACATGGGAGATGGAAAGTGCTGTGGGAAGCATCCCAGAAGTAAACTGACGCAACTAACATAGTTTGGTTATATTCTAAGCCAGTCTTGGACAATTGGATTAAGTCATAAATACCCAGTTCCTGCCAGAAAGAAGCTTTGTGTTTCTCTACTCTTGCCAACCAGGCATAGTAGAGTTCAGGATCTTCTGCTAAGGAAATTGACCTAAAAACTTTCACGAAATTGGTTACATAGTGTAACCTAATTTTCTCTAGGGTTGAAGGGTTTACGATCGAAGCGTTTTCCGTATCATCAGGTTTTGTTGAAATAGGACGGCGATTTTCATCTATTTTGTTCTTATTAACTAACGGCCTAGTCTTATAATAAGCAGGCAAGAATTTATCCAGAGAAGAGTTAATTTCTCCTGGTAAAGGACCCATGAAGGCATGAGTTTTCCCAGAGAGTTCAAAAGGGATGATTACCTGAGAAGCGTATATGGCGCGCACTTCCGCAGAATTTGGGTCTGGTATGCACTCTTGATTCCCCATCTGTGTAGATTGTTGAAGTTTCAAAGCTGGTTGAAGAACATTTGAAGATGACGCCATGAGTAAGTTTGATTTTCTGGAATGGGTTTGAATATAATCAGAAGTGTTCCTTTCTGTGGAGGAATAAGGAAATAAAAGGTGAAAGTTATATGAAGGTTAGGGTTTTAATATTTAAAGGTTTAACGGAAACCCTTTCAAATCTTTTGGGTAAAAACCAAGAGACACGCTGCAGGCATTGATTTAATCCAACGACGGTCGAATAAATTAGCTTTACTCCTAGTATGTAGGAGTAATGATCAAGAAGTAAGGTCAAAAACGTGGGAATGTAAGTTATGAGAAGACATCTTTGAAAATGACAAGACGTTTTGGAAACAGGGTCATCAAATATTATGACGTCAGTCAGCAATCTTGGAATTTTCAAAGATAAGTAAGGGACGAAATCTTATAACGACAAGAAACGCCTATTTCTCTTGTTTTTCGGAACAGGCATTTATTGGGGGCAATTTGTTAGCTGAAGATTTCGTTTTGCAAACATGGTCCTTCGAAGGATAAAAACTCGAAGGAAGGATGGTTACTGATGACCATCTTTGAAGATAAAAATGGCTCCTGATGGCCATTCTTTGAGAATGAAGATTTCTAAGTTATAACGAAGATAGTGAATGTTGAAGCTAGTAGGAGTATATGTCTTCGAAGACTTAGACAGATTTCGTGAAATATGTTAAGTATTAACACTTAGCGTGCTTTTGTAGTGTTTTAATGTTAAATACACTGCCACGCGTCGAAGAAGGACTTAGGCGGGAGGATTTGAAATTCGAAGACGGTTTCGTAACTGTCTAAAGACAGATGGCATTCCTGAAGTTCTTATGAGAAACGTGGCATTAGATTAGCGTAGGACCGTTAAGGTCGAAACTAGTATAAATAAGGGTCTTAATATTAGGATTCCGTACTCACATATTACTCAAGTATCAAGTGTTAAAGAGAAAGAGTTTGCTGAGAAATGTACGTATGACACCACCCTTTTAATACATGTGTATTTTCCCTTTATTCTCAAGTATCTTTCAATATTATTGCATTTCGTTTACTTCTTGCCATTTACGTTTTTATTTTCATGTTATTAATCTTTAAAGTATTTAACATTTCTGCACTTTAAGATTTCTGCATTTTTACAGTTTTGTTTCATATTTTGTCTTGACTTACCTTTCGCTGAAGTTATACTCACGTGTATAACGAAGTGATTGCTAATTTTATTTGTTTCGTTCGAAGTAATTCTTATTGACAAGATAAATCATAGATATGGTTCGAATGACCATCAATAACAATCTTTTTGACTATGTCCTAGGATCAATCTAGTCGATCCTGCGAGTAACCAAATCATATTTATTATAGTTTGGAAAACTAGCTGTTGTTTACCTGAAATCACCGTAAACAGATGGTTGTACAAAACTCGCAAGATTGTCTACGGTGTTAAAGTTGTACAACTTAAAGGCGGACAATGGATGGTCGGATAAAAGTTTCACAGAGTTATTAGCCCTTATGAAAGATATGCTACCAGATGATAATGTTCTTCCTAATCGAACGTATGAGGCCAAAAAGATGTTGTCCTCTATTGGCATGAGCTATGATAAGATACATGCATGTCCAAACAATTGCGTTTTGTTTCGAAACGGGTATGCAGCGTTGAATGAGTTTCCTAAATGCGGTGCCCCTCGATATAAGAAAAAGTTGTCTCCAGCAAAAGTCTTATGGTATTTTCCTATAATTCCGAGATTTAGACGCATGTATCGTAGTGAAACCGATTCAAGACACTTGACTTGGCATGCAGATGAAAGAATTATTGATGGAAAGTTACGACATCCGGCAGACTCACCACAGTGGATGAAAGTTGATAGTGATTATCCTGAATTTGGAAAAGAAGCAAGAAACCTTCTCTTGTCATTGTCTACTGATGGAATGAACCCACATGGTATTCAAAGTATCTCGCATAGCACCTGGCCTATGACTCTTATGATTTATAACCTACTTCCGTGGCTATGTATGAAGCGTGAGTACATGATGTTATCTATGTTAATTTCTGGGCCTAAACAACCAGGGAATGACATAGACGTATACTTGGCACCCTTAATCGAAGATTTAAAGTTTTTGTTGGAGAATGGTGTGGAGGTTTATGATGGGTATAGGAAAGAAAGTTTCAACTTGAGGGCGATGTTGTTTGGAACAATTAATGATTTTCCAGCATACGGAAATCTATCAGGGTACAACAATAAAGGTCAAAAAGCGTGTCCTATTTGTGAAGATGAAACCGATACGACACGATTGGATCTTTGTCAGAAGAATGTATTTCTCGGCCATCGTAGATTCTTAAATTCTAATCATCACTGCCGTGGGTGGAGAAAAACATTCAATGGAAAGGCCGAACAACGTACAGCCCCTCCTTTTTTGACAGGTGATCAAATTTTTTAAAAGTGAAAGATGTGAGCACTCAGTTTGTCAAGCCTTTTGCACATTTACTTGTCAAGGGTGGGTGGAAGAAGAAGTCAATTTTTTTGAACTTCCATATTGGAAGTCTGTTGGAGCGGTAAAGCGGCAAGCAACAAAAGTTTTTGAAATATTTATCCGAGAAATTATCGTGTCCACATAGATTAGTGCTACTAAACTGTCGTTCGACGGATTCTTAGTTATGAGTTTGGGTTAAAATGGGTTTAGACGGCAAACACGGAAATTTAACTTATGAACATAAAAAGAATTCATTCTTGATAGATAATAACTTATATGGTTTGAATCTAAACTACTCCTCACAAACTTAGATTTATCACTCCGCCGTACTCAATCTACAATACTCATCAGAATCACCACATATCCCTCACATCAATGTCCATTTCTGCAACACCGACGAGAGTTCAACTATATTGCTCTTTCGACGATGTCTCAACCGATCAAACAACACAGAGACATTAAACTCAGATATTATGTGAATGTTAACCCCAATCCTATGTCTAGAATCAAAAGCTAACAGATATCCCCCTAATCAAGATTAGTGATGTCTATTTCTACAACAACACAAATCCAAAGCATTTAAGCAAAAAGATCAAGGAAACACCGATTAAGATTTGTAAAGAAAACTTTATACAACTAGTAGAAAAAGCAACAAACATCCATGAGTTTAGAGTAATTTACATACAAACTCGCCAAAAGAGAAATACAAAGAGAAGAGAAGAAGAGGAACCAAACATTTCTTGGTTTATCAACATCAATCGATGAGAAATTCGACCTCCGATCATCCGATTACAAGCTCCAATGGTCTTTCCAAGCTAAATCTACCCAAAAATGACCTAGGATGAGTTGGGTCAAAAAGCGTGTCCTATTTGTGAAGATGAAACCGATACGACACGATTGGATCTTTGTCAGAAGAATGTATTTCTCGGCCATCGTAGATTCTTAAATTCTAATCATCACTACCTGTCATACCCTAATTTTTGACCCCCCTGAGATGACATATCTTTAGGATTTTCATCAGGTCAAAACAAGTACCTAGAGCAGTCATTTCTTCATCTGGCATTCAATCAAGGGTGTTCAAAGACAAGAAAACTCAGGCAAAGGATCAATCAATAGAGGGATTAGTCTCTAATATAATCATAAGACTCAAAAGCTTCATTATTTCACCTATGATTGATTAGACACCCAGTCATCTGAGTACAGGTTTACTCAGGTCACCAGACTAGGGTTTTTTTAGCCTATCAAGGACTAAAATCAGGGATCACCTTTGGGAAACCCTAAAAAGCCCCAGGGGATCATTCAAAGACATCAATCATCTTCAAATAACTCATATGACAAGATCCACTGGACATTACACCTCAATTCAAAGTCTACAGTCGTTATTTTCATATGGTCGACAATTAGGGTTTTTGACCTAATTCACAAAGATAGTTGACTTTTAATCAGGGCATGGATTCAAAACTCAAGACATGATTCAAGAACCTCTACTACCTCAATATAATCCATTTACATCACTCATTTGAGGAGAAGATCTTGATTCTACACAAAAGTCCAAATTTTCACTTTATTAGGAAAAAGTCAACTGTATGAGTTCACCTTTGACTTTTGAGATTTTTGGTCAAACCATGACTTTCAAGGATCAATATCATCAATATATGGATATTAAAGTCATTTGACCAAAGAAATTCAAAAAGAATCTTCAAGGAGCAAAAAGTCGGGAATTAGGGTTTTTGAGGGCATTGTGGGAACTCAAAATTTCACCTACACAACTCAAAAAACTTCCAACATGAAAGTTGTAGATCTTGCAAAATAAAACAACGTATTACAAAGGAACTTTTTTCAAAAGATCAATCATTTAAGAGTTTTGGAAATTTTGGAGTTTTAGGTCATAAACACTTAGAAAATTTTCTAAGTGTTTTAACCTAGTTTTCTTCCAACTTTGGCCTCATTTTTCACAAATTTGCCAAAGGATTCTGAAGAAAATCCAAACTAATTATTTGAAGTAGATGTTTAGGGCTTTCCAAATTATGTTCAACCTTCTCCAAATTCATTTTGAGCTAAGAGTTATGCTTGTTCAAAGTTGGCCTCATGAAGTGAAATTATAGGTCATGTACAATTTGAAACTTTGCAATTTTGTGCATTTTGCTTCACTAAGTGATGCTACACGACCTCTAATACATCTGCAAGCATGCCATACATCAATTTCCATCATTGCATAACGATTGGAGAATATTCCCAAAAAACAAAGACATGTGATTATGTAATCATTACATTTGAGAATTTATGGCCAATTGATGAATCACCAAAGGAATCTCTTCCCAACCAATTGGAGCTCATTTCTGTCTCAAATTTGTCCCCTAAGATCAAGCAAAACCGATGGCTAGGGAGTGGTATCAAAGAGCTCATCATTGCACTTGGGATATTCTTTGAATTCCTTCATGCTTAAGAAACCAAACTTCTTTCATTAAGCAAGCTCACCGCAGCCAATTGATCTGCATTCATTTGCCTATAAATAGGAAGGCATACCTCAGTAGAAAAACACACCAAAGCAACCATATTCCTTGCTTTCTCTTTCTCTTCTCATGCTTATTGTTTTTCAAAGTTCTTTGGCAAGAAGAATCGTTTTCTTCAAACCAGAGCTTATCTTTGGAAAGTAAGCATTCTAACATCTCAAGGGAGATCATTTGAGGTGATCCAAGCACCTGGATCACTTCTGTAAGTGGAGGAACACCATTGTTGCTCTCACTTTGGAGCTGTTGCAGTTGGAGGTCCATAGAGCAATTCAGAAGGTTTCCAACAAAGCCAAGCATCCAGGCACGTTCCATAGGAGGTAGTGAAGCTGTTCAGATGGCTGCAGCTCATATGTAACTCAAGAATCATCACTCTCCATGTTCACTTGAAGCTCAAATCGAGGGAGGTCCATAGAACAATTCAGGAGGATTGAGGTTATAATAAGCATTCAGTTAGCATCACTGAGTCCCAAGGAAGCTTTTGGGATCATTCATACAAGCCCAGATGCTCTCTATCATCCTCACGACCTCCATTTTCAGAGGTAAGTTTCTGAACTCCACCTCTTTAATTTAAGCACTCTTTATGATATAGCTCGATTCTATCTTGTTCAGCATCATCAGAGGATTGAAAACCCTCTATCATCATTCATTTATCTTTCAGTATAGCCATTTAATTTGATTTTTAAATTTTAGGGTTCTTCACGATTTCTGGTAAATTAGTTAGATGTAGTTAATATAAATCTATGTTAGTTACATATTTAGAATCGTGAGTGAATTTAGAACAAGTTTCATCTTTACATCTTCGCAAATGGTTGAGATTTGAGAGAATCAGAATTTCAAAAATGATGGAGCTTGAGGTTGAAGACGAAGATGGAGGGTGGCGCCATTTTTCAAATCTCTGAACAGAGTTTATTTTATTTTTAATAATAGGCGTTTTTTAAACGAATGAATAACTTGCCCTAGTGGCCACACATGCGCTCTTAGTCTCCTCATGCCCAAAGTCTGGGGTTCGAATCCCCCCTCGCCCCAGACTTTTTGTTCCTTTTGTTTTTTCATGATTTAGCACTTGTCTGAAAATATAATGTGTTGGATGTGTATCATAAACACCAAGCGCGCGTTGGCCCAGTGGTGAGGCCAAAATGTTATTTTTTATCACTTTTCCCTTCCATTTTCTTTACAACTTCACACCAATAATTCACCTATCAAATTAAATCATTTTCGCTTCATTTTTCACACACTTGTTATTTAATATACTTATTTTATGAATAATCAAAAAAATCATAAAAATATTATTTATTTCATGTATTTTAATTAGGTTTAAAATAGTATGTTTTAAGTGTTTTTTAAATACTTTAAATATATATATTCATTTTGTTTTAAACTAATTATTTTGTGAATAAGTTTATGATAAAACCCTAATTGTTTAGGTTTTAATTAGGCATAGATCTTTATCTTTACCTTAATTAAGTTGACTTTTGTCAATTTTCAAAGCTGTTATCAGTCTCCGATTAAACAGATGATTAAGGTTTTCAAACAACAAAACCTTATATCATTTCAAATCATTTTCAAATTGCTTTTATAGCCAGTACTGTAAAGTACTGGGCCTCTAATAGAGTGTAAGTCCCAAACACCTTCTCTTCTTAGCTTGTTTTCAAAACTGTATTTACAAAATCTTCTTTCTGTTTTCAAAATATTCTTCTGGTATTTGAAGGGCATTATTCCCGGTGAAACTCTTCAGATACCTATGTGACCTTTGTCCATCTTCACTTCTTCTGTTTTCAAAAAAACCATTAACTGTTTATCATATATATATTCAACTGTTATCCACCAATTACTGTTGAGGCTCTGTACATACTTCTTCAAAGGCCTCCACTCCATCCAGGTTAGGCTTTACAAGCTTTCAATTTACAGTCTTTATTTAAATTACTGTCAAATATAAACTGTGCATATATTTGTTTAGAACTACGTTTGAGTGTAAACCATAGGACAGTTAAACTATATATATATATTATAGGAATATGGCCTAGGATTGAGAATGTCTTCCCGGTGAAGGCTCTTTCCTAATTAGAGATCTGTAGTTCAAACCCCCAAGATGAATTATTCCCGGTGAAACATCTTGGTAAAAACCTTAGAATCCAAAAAATAGGACACATCCACCCAAAGAGGAATTATTCCCGGTGAAACCTCTTACCCATTTGCTTAGAGCCAAAATAAGTTCAAAACTACATAGCTTTCTCTTGTGCTATAACAAGGACCCTCGATTAGCCTCCTCTTGGGCTTTGTACAAGGACCCACAAGCTTCTTAAAAGCATTTCCAGCTTCCTCTTGAGCTTGTATACAAGGACCCATCAGGTTTCTTATAAACATAGGAACAGGTCTTTAGTCACCTTTTAGCCTATCCTGGTGAGTTTCTTCCAATTTAAACCAGACTTTAAACAAGCTAAGTTTGTCTCAATTTTACATTGAGTACATGATAAGAAAATAGCAAGTGTACTATTTTTGCCTATGTAGTAGTAATGGGAAAATCCCAAGTATCGAATCTCAAGGACTGCTTGACGATATAGAGTTTTATCAGTGTTTCAATTAAACAAAAGTTCAAAAGGTTGTTTTGATTGGTTTTGCAAATAAAGTAAATAAACAGAATAATAGAACGATGAACAGAGATGAGTAGATTGCTAGGGACGGTGAATGATTCTTCATGCAACGAATTTTCTGTCTTAATACAATAACATGCTTTTCATAGTTAATTACCGGTTCTTTAGAGTATCTAATCCTAAGGCCTTAGTGAAAAGATCTTTGACCTCACAACCTAATTACTATGTCCATAGACAATTACGGTTATGATCAAGCATTCCAATAACAAGAAATTCCGGTTACAATATGATATCCCTAGTCCTAGGTGATATAAATATTATATGTTCTTAATCGTGTCCACAAATAATATGCCGTCCAGCTACACTATTCATTCATATTCAGAATCCGTTTTTCCGACGGATAAAGCATTATTAACGGATGAAGAACAAATTAACAAATATGAAAAGTAAAATAGTTATTGCATCAATTGAATAAATTCATCACAATCAGAATCAGGGTCACCCCCCTAGCAATGGGGGGTTTAGCTACTCATGAAAATAACAAAAACCATAGTGTAAATTGTAGACATTACAGATAAATGAAGGAAATCCAATCTTCAATGGCAAAAGCTCATAGAAATCTTCAATCCTTGCATAGAATCTGAGTTCTCCAGCCTTCTACAGTGTATTTTCGCTCCCAAATTCGTCGAACCCCTGTCCAAACGCAATCTCCTTCTTTTATTACAGTCATTCTGGGCTTTTCAGCAAAACAGGCCCAAAAATCACGTGCAAACGCGTGTGGGGACGCGTTTGGGCAGACGGGACGCGTCCCGGAACGCGTTTGGGCAGACGGGACGCGTGTGGGGACGCGTTTGGGCAGACAGGCATTTTCCTTTGTATTTCTGGCTTCCGGGACGCGTGTGGGAATGCGTTTGGGGCAGACGGGACGCGTCCCGGGACGCGTTTGGGCAGACAGGCATTTTCCTTTGTATTTCTGGCTTCCGGGACGCGTGTGGGAATGCGTTTGGGGCAGACGGGACGCGTCCCGGGACGCGTTTGGGCAGCAGATGGCACTTTTCACTTCCACACGCGTGTGGGGACGCGTTTTGACAGCAAATTGCATTTTTCTTCTTCCACACGCGTCTGGGAACGCGTTTTGCCAGTTTATTCACTTTTCTTCAATTTTTCACTTTTCCACCTCGATTTCTCCCATTTCATTTACCTGAGCCTACAAACACTATAACACACAACCAAAGCATAAAATGACGAATAATGAATTAAAACATAAAATAAAATACTTCAAAGACAACTAAAAATAGCGGTAAAAATACGTGTGAAAACCACTGATCAAACTCCCCCAAACTTAAACCGTTGCTTGACCTCAAGCGACAATTACAAGAGTTAATGACCTTCAAGGCACCTCGGTATTCATACGTGAGATATCCAGTTTTATTGATCAAGAAACAGTTGGTCCGGCATTCACATGACGCGACGAGTTTCTGCTCCCACTTTAAACCTTAAGTTCCCCTTTTAGATACCTCTCCAACTATGCTTTGCACTTAAGTCTCTTTCCGATTTTCCTCCTCTTTTATTCGGACAATCACACTACGGCACTGTATTTCTCATAATAATCATCACATGCATGAGACAGATCAAGACTTTATATTTTCTTTTTCTAGCACCAAACGAGCAGCATTTGCTACTTTCTTATTACCGATGAAATTTTCAAACTTTACAGTTGTATATTGTCCTTTTGGACGACGTTGGGGATCAACCTCCTTTGGGCTGAATAACCGGGTAAGGGTTACCCAACTTAGCGAGCCGGTTGCCTTTTACCGCCTTTTCATCATTTGGTGCCAACCTTATATCCTTTATTATATTTTTTTTTCATCATCATGCATGTGAATCTAAATTATGCCAGACTGTATCAATAAACTACTCGAGGAGTACTTCTCAGGATACAAGTACTATGGTGCAAATCTACACGTTGGAATCGTATTTCATTTAGGGAACCAAGGGTGTTTAAACAAACCTCTTCTTGTCACGTTAGTCTGAACTTCCTGTCCTCAAACAATCCTCCCTTCATCTCTATATACTATTCCCGATCGCTCTTTAAGATCAAAACTCTTGGGAGAATGATTTTGTAAGTCTTACACATATTATAGCATCAATATAAATTAAAATGCAAAGAGTAAAACCTCCCCCAAACTTGAACGAAACATTGACCTCAATGTTTTAGAACAAGCCTGAGAGAGGTGACTCACAGAGGGTAATGCACTCCATAGCTTCCACTTGAAATGCCCCTTTTATTTCCTGAAAATAAAACAAACAAACAGAGAAATTATTAAAACCGTGGGTTGCCTCCCACGAAGCGCTTCGTTTAACGTCGCATGGCTCGACGGTCCATTACCCTTTATTATGGAGGGTATTTCCTATTCCACACCTGGTTGCTTTTCACTTCCGCAACTAAAAACTCATGAAGATGAAAGGCATGGACAACTTTTCTCTTCAATTCACTCACCACATTCTTTTTGACTTTCTTAGCCTTCTTCGGACTTTTGATAGCTTCATGAGTTATCACCACCCGAGAAGCTATGCTTGAAACTTTTTCTTGGAGCTGCTCAGGCCCTTTGTCTTTCTTCTCAGTTTCTATCATACCACCAGAAGTTTGATCTTTTACAACCGCCCTATGGTTCTTAACTCCTAACATCTTCAATGTTACTTCTTCGTCAAAAGATCTCAACAATAGTGTTCCTTTTTCAATGTCGAGGTTGCAGCGGCCTGTCGACAAAAATGGTCTCCCCAGAAGGATAGGAGTTTCTTCGTCTTCCGGAATGTCCATGATGTGGAAGTCAACAGGGAATACAAACTTATCAACTTCCACTAGTACATCTTCAGCTACCCCATATGACTTCTTAATGGTGTGATCAGCGAACCTTAACTGTGTCTTACTCTCACTAATCTTTTCCAATTCAAGCTTTTTGAAAATGGACAAAGGCATTAAACTCACACTAGAACCAGAATCGAGGAGTACCTTTTTAAATGTTATATTATTGATAGTGCATGGTATCGCCACCGCTCCAGGATCTTTCCTTTTTATTGGGATCTTTCTTTCTGACGAGATTATTCCACACTTCTCGGTTGCAATTTTTGATTCTCCTTCCACTGATCTCTTTTTCACCAACACCTCCTTCATAAATTTCTTATACAAGGGCATGTGCTCAAGTGCTTCAAAGAATGGTAGATTTACCTCTAGCTTTTTGAACAATTTAGTGAACTTCTCGAAGTCTTTCTCTTTTGACTTCTTCTTTGTCACTCTGGAAGGGAAAGGTAGTTTGATCGCCGGTTCAGCATCTTTCTTTTTTTCTTCAACTGGTTTAACCGGTGGTATCACAACTTCTGGCTCTTTCGGATTCTCTCTTATTTCTAAATCCACCTCTATTACCATAGGGTCATCTATTTCCTCTTTCTCTTTTTCTGATTCAGCCACCCTTTTGCTCCTTGTTGTAACAGCATTAATCTTCTCTTGATCTTTCGGATTTTTCACAGTTGCACTCGGAAAGTTACCTTGTGCCTGTAGAGTGATATGCTGTGCTATTTGACCCACTTGAACTTCCAGATTTTTTATTGAAGCTGTGGTGTTCCTGTGGTTGTTTCTTGTCTCTTCTTGAAACTGAGAGCATTGTCCAGCCAATCTCTCGATAGCTACTTCCCACTCCGCTTTCTGAGGGCCTAGTTGTTGTTGTTGTTGTTGTTGATCTTTCCAAGCGAAGTTGGGATGATTCTTCCACCCAGGATTATAGGTGTTAGAATAAGGATTATTTTGCCGCAAGAATTTGATTTCTTCAACTTGCTTGGGAGTTGCGACACAACAAACAGTTTGATGAGGACCATTGCAAATTTCACAGATTACCTGTTGAGCTTGTTGCACTTGAGCAACCTGTTGAGTACCTATATTGATGGCCTTTAGTCTCTTTTCTACCTCTGCAGCTATCGCATCTTCAACTCGGATTTTTGAGGTTTCTAGCTTGAGATCAATGATTCCTTCTGGTTTGCTAGCACACCTATCATACAGCTCCAAATGCTCATTTGCAGCTATTGCTTCAATGATTTTTGTGATGCCGGAGGCTGTTGTGAAATTTGTTGAGCCTCCAGCTGCTGTATCGATCAATTGCTTTGTTTTCATTCTGAGCCCATTGACAAATACTTGCATCTGTTCGGTCTTGTCCATATTATGAGTGGGACATGCTACTAGAATTCTTTTGAATCTTTTGTAAGCATCTCCTAAGGGCTCACCCTCCTTCTGCTTGAAGTTCAAAATGTCATACCTCTTTCTTATAAAGACCGAGGCGGGGAAATACTCATTCAAGAAAGCCTTCTCCATCTCTTCCCATGATGTGATACTGCCTGCTGGGAGAGAATAGAACCACTCTTCTGCTTCTTCGGCTAATGTGAACGGGAACATTCTCAGCTTCTTTGCTTCTTCTGTATGCCCTTCAATTTTTAGAGTTGTGCTCATGGTCAGAAATCTCTGTAGGTGCTTGTTTGCATCTTCATTAACCTTTCCGGTGAAAGGTTTTCTTTCCAACTGATTTATTGTGCTCGGATGCAATTGAAAATTTGCCGCATTTACCGGTTGGTTGACAATTGTGAGTCTTCCTCCCGGGTTGTTTGCAACACCGTAGTCACCAAGAAGCCTCTCAGGAGGCGGAGGATTTTCACCCATGGTTTCTTCCTCACTTTCAGACTCTGAATCGGAATGAACTGACACAATTTCCTCTTCAGGTTCCAGAGTAGCCAACCGAGCTTGTCTTCGCCTTGCGTGCAAAGTTCTTTCAATTTCTGCGTCAAAAAGAAATTCAGCTGAGGCCTTACCTCGCATACACAGATTAGACAAATATTAGAATTAGAAAAAATAAATAGTGCAGAAAATAAAATTTTAGTCGCAGAGCAACAAAATTTTAATTGAAATAAATCTAAAACTCAATTATCTTTGGCAGTCCCCGGCAACGGCGCCAAAAACTTGATAAGAAAATAGCAAGTGTACTATTTTTGCCTATGTAGTAGTAATGGGAAAATCCCAAGTATCGAATCTCAAGGACTGCTTGACGATATAGAGTTTTATCAGTGTTTCAATTAAACAAAAGTTCAAAAGGTTGTTTTGATTGGTTTTGCAAATAAAGTAAATAAACAGAATAATAGAACGATGAACAGAGATGAGTAGATTGCTAGGGACGGTGAATGATTCTTCATGCAACGAATTTTCTGTCTTAATACAATAACATGCTTTTCATAGTTAATTACCGGTTCTTTAGAGTATCTAATCCTAAGGCCTTAGTGAAAAGATCTTTGACCTCACAACCTAATTACTATGTCCATAGACAATTACGGTTATGATCAAGCATTCCAATAACAAGAAATTCCGGTTACAATATGATATCCCTAGTCCTAGGTGATATAAATATTATATGTTCTTAATCGTGTCCACAAATAATATGCCGTCCAGCTACACTATTCATTCATATTCAGAATCCGTTTTTCCGACGGATAAAGCATTATTAACGGATGAAGAACAAATTAACAAATATGAAAAGTAAAATAGTTATTGCATCAATTGAATAAATTCATCACAATCAGAATCAGGGTCACCCCCCTAGCAATGGGGGGTTTAGCTACTCATGAAAATAACAAAAACCATAGTGTAAATTGTAGACATTACAGATAAATGAAGGAAATCCAATCTTCAATGGCAAAAGCTCATAGAAATCTTCAATCCTTGCATAGAATCTGAGTTCTCCAGCCTTCTACAGTGTATTTTCGCTCCCAAATTCGTCGAACCCCTGTCCAAACGCAATCTCCTTCTTTTATTACTGTCATTCTGGGCTTTTCAGCAAAACAGGCCCAAAAATCACGTGCAAACGCGTGTGGGGACGCGTTTGGGCAGACGGGACGCGTCCCGGAACGCGTTTGGGCAGACGGGACGCGTGTGGGGACGCGTTTGGGCAGACAGGCATTTTCCTTTGTATTTCTGGCTTCCGGGACGCGTGTGGGAATGCGTTTGGGGCAGACGGGACGCGTCCCGGGACGCGTTTGGGCAGACAGGCATTTTCCTTTGTATTTCTGGCTTCCGGGACGCGTGTGGGAATGCGTTTGGGGCAGACGGGACGCGTCCCGGGACGCGTTTGGGCAGCAGATGGCACTTTTCACTTCCACACGCGTGTGGGGACGCGTTTTGACAGCAAATTGCATTTTTCTTCTTCCACACGCGTCTGGGAACGCGTTTTGCCAGTTTATTCACTTTTCTTCAATTTTTCACTTTTCCACCTCGATTTCTCCCATTTCATTTACCTGAGCCTACAAACACTATAACACACAACCAAAGCATAAAATGACGAATAATGAATTAAAACATAAAATAAAATACTTCAAAGACAACTAAAAATAGCGGTAAAAATACGTGTGAAAACCACTGATCAGTACACTTTTTGGAATGAGAGACATGGACAGTCTCTGTCACCCTTATCTTCATCAATCTTCCTTAGCAGAGTCTAGGATCCTTATTTGCTTATCCTCAGTAAGTGTCAGCCTTCATCTTGGGCTTTAAACAAGAAATCTCCACTAGATAATCCTTCTGCCAAATCATTCTTCATTTTAATAAAAACCCCTGGAAAGGGTTAGCCTCCACACATTCTTTCATTTTAATAAAAATCCCTGGAAAGGGTTAGCCTCCAAAGTCAATTAATAAAAATCTGTTTAAAATGTCAAAAACACCTGGAAAGGGTTAGCCTCCAACACATTCTTTCAATTTAATCAAAATCCCTGGAAAGGGTTAGCCTCCAAAGTCAATTAATAAAAATCTGTTTAAAATGTCAAAAACCCCTGGAAAGGGTTAGCCTCCAAAGTTAATCTGTCTTTTCAATCAAAAATCCCTGGAAAGGGTTAGCCTCCAAAGTCAATCTGTCATTTCAATCAAAAACCCCTGGAAAGGGTTAGCCTCCAAAATCACTTCTTCAAAAAACCAAAGATTCATTCTCTTAGGAGATAATTTCCCCAAAAAGAGTCAAAACCCCTGGAAAGGGTCAGCCTCCAAAAACATGATAAAATCAATCTTTTAACAGACAATTTCTCCAGCTGAGTCAAAATCCCTGGAAAGGGTTAGCTTCCAAAGAAAAACAGTCTTTTAATAAATAAACTCTTCAGTAGAGTCAAAAATCAACAAAAACAGTTAGCCTCAACCTTGGGCTTCATACAAGGCACCAAACAATAAAACTTCCCTGTCAAGAGTCAGCCTCAACCTTGGTGTAATACGGTGAACTGACTTTATCAATCGAAATGTCGCGGTAAGCAAGAGTCGCCACCGACTTTTATTTTATCCAAACAGATTCGGAAAGGCAAAAAGAAACAGAAAAAAACCTTTTAAAGAAATCTAAGTTCGGGGGGTAATTTATGCAAAGAGGAGGTGTAAGGCACCCTTTGCATCCATGGTTTTCCATGGGCTCTTAATTGCTTTGCTTGCTCGTTTTCAGAAAATGTAGATGAAAGAGGAAAAATGGACTTTAGCTCGTAAATGAGCGTAGCCAGTTTTTGAAGAATTTTGAGAAAGAATATAAAAATAGAGCATTGCAAGGCAATTAAGGGCAATTACCTTAAACTCAGATGATAGGTCTCTTTTTAGCCTTTCAGAATGAAAGGGTCTATCCTTGCCATAAGAGGGCAGGAAGCCTTTCGTTTGGAGGTTGAAGGGTCGTCGAAGCATCCTTTGCCATAAGACTGTCCCATGCCATAGAAGGGCAGGTAGTCTAAGGTAAGGATCAGAATAAGCCTTTTCGTAGGCAGCCAGAAGATACCTCAGCCTTTTTCCGTAGGCAACTTCCGAGGGTCGAGGTCATTTGTGTATCGAAGGCAGCATCATTTAGGGTCGTGACCTTTTTATCGAGGCAACATGGCTGAGGTATCCTCATATTCGAGGGACATGGCTTATTCTGCAAAAAACACAAAGGCAACAGGCAACAAGGCAACAGAGAGGTTACCCCAAAAGCGTGCGTGTGTGCAACAATCACGTGATTATATTCAGAAAATTATCTTATAATTAATTATCTACATTGATTTAAGGCTTGCACTCCCTACGATTACTAACCACGCAATAATATAAAGCAATAAAGGGGGCGGGAAATTGTAACCAGCGGATCCCTTATCAGGGTTTGACACAAGCAATAATAATAAGATGCATAAAATAAAATGAGGTTTAGGGTTACCAACAACGTAGCTTTGGCAATGGATAAACCCTGAAAAGGAAAAAGACAAGACAGAAAACATATAGTGAGTGCATTATCAAATTCGAGGGCAAACCTCATTAACTACAAAAGAAAATAGGATAATAAATTAAAAATAGAATAGGGGGAAGGTACTTAGCTTGGCATTTGCCTGACAGGGTTGAGGGCAAGGGTTTGCCAGAAGCATCGACTCTGACCATTAGGCATGAGCAAAGAAACAAATAAGGCGTGAGTGTATTACTAATTCAGAGGCGAACGGGATTGACCCTAAAATAAAAGAATAAATAAATTTAAAACAATAATATAGGCTACGGTACTTAGCTTTGATTTGATCTGATATGGTTGATAGGGCGCCTTTAGGGTTGACCCTGAAAAGGCAAGGCAGAAAGAGATGAAGGCGAAACAAACCCTAATTTAAAAATAAACCAAATAGAATTTAAATTAAATTAAATAGAGTACTTAACTTCGTATTTAGACGTGGCGCGTAGTCGGAAGGCACTTGAAAAGTAATCCTGAAAGGCAAGGCACAGAAAGAAAATATTCAGTGTAGAATAAATCCTGATTCAAATTAAAATAGGATATAATGATAAATCGATTTAATTAATTATTGGTCTTGCGACCTAATTAATTAAATCGGGGCAAAAGATTAGATCGAATAAAATAATTTTTTAAGAATTTTTGGAATAATAAAGCAGGTATGAATTTTCGAATCTATTTAATTGAATTATCTAAAATAAATAAATAATTAAGAAGATAAAATAATACATATATTAAATCAAAAGAAAAAAAAGATTTAAATTTTTAATATTATAAAAAAATGTTTTTTTTTTGTTACTATAAAGTTTTTACAAAGTTTTATGTAAATAAAAGAAAGAAAAAAAATAAAATAAGTATATATATATATATATATATATATATATATATATATATATATATATATATATATATATATATATATATTAAACCAAAATAAAGTGGCTGTGTAATTATAAAAAAAAAATTAAAAAAAAACTTAACTGGTGATCTGGTGCAGCAGGCGAGGAGGGTGTATGATGCGCTTGCGTGGTCGTGTGCGTTGGATTGAGAGGGGAGGAGATCGTACGGCTGCTGGATCGAAGGAACACCATAACGCGTATGTCTTAACGCGTGTGATCCCTGGAATTTGAAATCCCTCCGCGCGCTCTTTCTGGCCACTGGGAAGAAGACACGTAGTCGTGTTCTTCCTTGAGAAACATCCATCACGTTTTTACAGCGTTCTGCACACATGCGCTATAAAAAACCTGAACCTACTACACTTGTCGATTGCTAAAACAGCCAAACACGCATGATAATTTACAGGAAAACCATGGTTCAACTCGGTTCATCCTTGCGAACTCAACCATGGCTTCAATTTGGTCCAATTTTGGTTAGTTTAAAAAACCCCGATTTGGAGCATCAAACCCTAATAATGGCATATTGTTCATAACAACACATTAACGCACTAAATTCTCCAGAAACGATAAAAACACCGAGATAAACAATAATATGCAATTTATTTTAAGTATGGATGCTTATTTGATGCAAATCGAAGAAGATTAAAATCGGACAAAGAACGACTTACAGTGCTTTGTTCTTGATGTTTCAACGCTTGGAAGCGATTGGGATTCACTCAATGATGATCCAGGAAGGTGTTTTGATCGATCTAAGGCCTTGAATTGTCCTCTAATGCAAAATTCAAGTTTTGAGATTTTGAAGAATTTTGAAGCTCGGGTTTGGCTTCTTTGGCTGCAGAAATTCGTAACCCTAGGGATCTGCAATTGTTTGGTACTTATAGAGGGTGAATTAGGGCAACTAAAATTGAATAAAATCTTTTTCAATCTTTGATTTGCATATTGAAAAAAATATGATTTGTTAAAGTTTCTAACTTTGGCCCAAAATCCAATTTTCCCAACCAATTAGCCTTAGCACGAATTTGCAATAATTGTAGGATATATTTGATGATTAATGATGATTGGAACATAGGCATAAATCATATCTTTTGTATTTTTTATTTTTCATAATTAATTCATGATTTTAAATGATTAAAATCACAAAATAATTAATAAAAATAATATAAAATATGAAAGTATGATTTGGGGGCGTGCATGGGCTTGTAATGGAGATTGAGTGAAGAAATCATAGGCCCATTTGGAAAATTTGGGATTTTGAACCTTTCCTTTTCACATTTTTTTCTCAAAAATAGTCCAACTTTGACAAGGTGTATTTCTCTCAATTCTTGAGGTATGAAAGTGTTCTTGGACTTTTTGGAAACCTTAGAGAGTCCTTTAACCAATGTCTTTGGTCCTATATCAAAATCATTTTCCATTCTCATTTTATGACCTTTTGAAAAAAATGTCTTTTTGTTGACTTTTGAAAAGGACCTATAATGTATGAAGCCATATCTCTTAAACCATTGACCTATGGGCTCTGATTCTTGAACCATTGGATAGAGGAATGAATTCTCTTCAAAATGAGCTTTGGTGGGAATTTTTCTGATGAAGTATGAATATTTGGTTGACTTTTTTAGTTCATGCCCAAAATAGTAACTCTTGACTTTTGACTTCTCTGATCTTTCCTTGCATCATCATGATCAACCCTTGATCAAATGATGATTTTAGGGTTATGAGGATGTTGTTGACCAAATATCTTGAGTTTTGACTGTATATTGACTTGAAATGACTGTTTTGCCCTTAAGAGTCGACTGTTGACCTAATCAGGATCTGAGGGACTAAATTTGTTCTGTTTGACTTGAAACTTTATATGGAGATACTTTGGGATGTTAGTGACCCTATGGAACCACCTTGAGCCATTGATTCAATGATTTTCCATTAAATTAGTCAAACCCTAATTCAGAGCTTTTGTATAGGAGAGTGTGTTTTGGAGCTTTGTCTTTTGTTCTGATTTTATGTGTGAAAAATAACAAGGGCAAATTTTGGGGTATGACAGCTGCCCCTGTTCAATTATCTTAAACCTGAAGATGTAGAGTGGTCTGTATGCCAGTCGGTATCTGAAGGTGGAAGATGATTGAACACTAGAATACCAAGAAATTTGCCCTATTTGCAGTAGGGACTTTTGTCGGAGATGGGCTTGTAGATGCCATCTGGCAGTTGTTGGAGTATGGATTGTTGCAACATTTCTGCTTTTGTTGTCTTCCCTTTTTTGAATGTTGAGGAACCGTCAAAGGTATCGACTCAAATCTGTGTTGGGTTATTTAAGGAACCGTCAAAGGTATCGACTTAAATTTTGAAGTGTGTTGTTAAGGAACCGTCAAAGGTGTCGACTTAACTTTGAAGCATATCATTGAGGCACCGTCAAAGGTATCGACTCAGATATGCAGATAGATTGTATAAGGAACCGTCAAAGGTGTCGACTTATATCTGAAGTGTGTTGTTAAGGAACCGTCAAAGGTGTCGACTTAACTCTTGATGTGGGTTGTTAAGGAACCGTCAAAGGTATCGACTTAACTCTGAAGCATATCATTGAGGCACCGTTAAAGGTATCGACTCAGATATGTAGATAGATTGTATAAGGAACCGTCAAAGGTGTCGACTTATATCTGAAGTGTGTTGTTAAGGAACCGTCAAAGGTGTCGACTTAACTCTTGATATATTAAGGAACCGTCAAAGGTGTCGACTTAATACTTGAAAATAGAGGTAGTAGTATCCTGAAAAGTAGAGGTTAGTTTTCTTATGTCATGATGCATGTAATGTGTTGATATGACGGGATTCTCAAAATAAATGAGAACCTCGCATGTTATGTACGCACTTGTCGCGATGCATTATGTATTATGTATGCACTTTGTATGAGTATGTTTATGACATGTGATATGTGAGTATGATTTTTGTTGTCTTGATTGAGAAGGTGGATCTCCATGTCATTGTAATTTTGGTGTTTGATCTTATCTTGAAGATGATCAGCTGGGGATTTATGACTTCTGCTTGTGGACGATCAGTAACTTGATGTACCCTGATTGGGGATTAGAGACATTAATGCACCATGTTGGAGAAGAGCAAATTTTTGGAGAACCGGTAGTGTTGAAGATGTAAACTCTGTTGGGGAGTCATGTCTTTGTCGGGACGAGTATGTTTGAAGATATCTTCTTGAGAATTGCTCTGTGGGGATATGATCTTGTGGAATCGGAGCTGTGGGAAGGCATGGATGCCTTGAACATTGCCCCCAGTATTATAGTAACTACCATTCCTGGATTTGATTAGGACATACTGCTGAGTAAGATGTTAAACTGGACTTGCATAGATTTGCCCCGCTAGTAGAGACTTTGGAAATATTCGCCTCGCGAGGACTTTATGAGATGTGCACTATGGGCGTCATGCCCTAGTAATCATAGGCCTAGGACAATGCCCCATGTTGATTGGAAAATAGCTTCAGATCTGCTTGGATGCGTGCCCCTGATTGTTTTTTTTGGCATCCTTGAGAGATTTCTCAAAATATCGACTTGATTGCCCCAGATTGATCGGGAAATAGTTTGAAACCCACTTGGGATGTATGCCTTTGACTGTTTGGCATTTTGAAAGATTCTTGGAATCTTGACTTAACTGGCCCAAATTGGTTGGACAAATCATGTCATGCCCCTTGTATACGTAATTTTCTGTCGGGATAACTTTCAGTCATTAGTTGTACCCTGTGCAGATTCTTTCTGATGCTAACATTTGAAATTATGTAGCAAAATATGTTTAATAATGAATTCATGAGATGCAATGCATACGTTTGTCTTGAGTTTTTAAAAAAACATTAAAACAAGAGATGTAAAAGCGTGATATTTGTAAAACATGCTATTTTTTGTAGAAGCGAAATATCCACTCAGCATTTTAGTAAACCTTAAGGAGTCGGGATACCTTTTTGGTGACAGTATGCTTTCGAACTAACCATGCTTCAGTTATGACTTTCAAGGGTTGTAACGTGGCTTGGTTCACGGTTTTAAGAAACAAAGGATAATGGCTCAAATTTTATTTATACCCATCCCATTCATCGTGATGTTCTTCATTCCTAAGCTCAATTGGTTCGACTTATGCATTCAGGCTCCAAGAGACTTTTGGATTTGCGCCTTTGATAATGTTGATGGTTCGCAAACAAAGAGAACTTTTGAGATGGCAGTCACTTCTTCCTTTTGGTAGTCACAACTTTGAGTTGTTCAAGAATTTATTGACTTCTCTCTTTTTTTCTTCATCTTTTTGATATCCCTAACTTTTGCCTGAACTGTCTATTTTGAGCTTACAGTCAGCGGGATGCCTTGATTTTTGCCTAAGTCACCTTTTTGATTTTTGACTTAGCAGGCTTTTCTTTGTATATATGTTTTTTCATTTTTTTTTCTTTTGAAAGATATTGACTGCGTTGCTTAATGATTGATGAACCATCATTGTCTTTTGATTGACATCTCCAACACTTCTTTGATGTGTATGATTGAACGTTTATGATTGAAACCTTTGTTGAAAGGTGTACTGAATGATTCTCTTAAAATAGAATGCACAGCCAAATTAATTGAGAACTACCCTGCCCCAGGTTATGATCAAGAGTTTTAATTAGTTCAAGAAAGAAAACTTCTACTTCTTAGGCTCAAAGGGGTTAACGAGGGATTAACATCCTTATATCTCCACTGTTTAGGAATTGAAACAATGCCTGTACATCGTCAGCATAGTCTGTTCAAAAGCATACTATATGAGGTTGTGGTATCGTTCTCGTCATCCTCCCTTTAAAGGCTTACAGCTTAGCAGGAGTTGAGTACAAAACATATGCAGAGTAACGACATAATTTAAAAAGAGTGATAGCGAAATAATTTATTCAAGACAAACATATGCAATGCACTGATGGTGATTATTAAAACAAATAATGTCTATCATAATTGGAGTGTTTAAACAAACAGAATAGAAATTGCAAATGAAAGTAAATCTAATGATCTAAAAAGTTCATCCTTCTAGGTATTAATCAATCTTTTTGTGATTAGGCATAGGAGTAGTGATCACCACAGGAGTCTTGGGATGATAGAATTCAATTTCACCAGCATCGATCATGTCTTGAATCTTGTTCTTCAATGGCCAACAATCATTTGTATCATGTCCAGGGCTATTGGAATGATATGCGCATCTCGCATTGGGCTTATAGCTAGGAGCGGAAGTGTTGGGCTTTACAGGAGGATCCCTCACAGTAATCAAGTTTGCTTTCAACAACTGTTGTAATGCCTGAGCGAGTGACATGTTGATCTTCGTGAACTGACGCCTAGGTGCACCTGACTTGCATCTTTGTTGTGGAACTGGTGTAGAGATCAGAATTGTCCCTACAGATTGGTTGGGTTCATTGTGACCTTTCCGATTGTTCCCAGCATTAGCCACATGAGGTTCCTCAGGTGAATTGAAATCAATCATCTTATCATCAATGAGGTCTTGGATTTTATTCTTCAATAGCCAACAATCGTTAGTGTCATGTCCGATGTTGTCGGAGTGGTAAGCACATCTTGCATTAGGATTATACTGATGAGACGAAATGTTAGGATTCCGAGGAGGATCCCTCAAAGTGATTAGCCCTTTCTTCAGCAATTGTTGCAACGCTTCGGCCAGAGTCATGTTGATCTTTGTGAATTGTCTTTTAGGCGCGTTATGCTTATGTTGTGGTTGTGATGCTGATGTGGAGATCAGAGCTTCCCCAACTTGTTGTTTACACATAGTATTAGCCATGTAAGGCCCCCCAGTTGAATTGAAGTCAATGATCTTGTTGTCAATTAAGTCTTGGATCTTATGCTTCAATGGTCCACAGTCCTCTGTGTCATGGCCATGACTATTCGAGTGATAAGCACATCTCGCATGGTACTTATACCCAGGAGCAGGATTTGTAGGGATTGAATATGAAGGTAATAAGGTTATCAAGTTCTGGTTGAGCAGTTGTTGCAGAACTTGAGACATCGGCATGTGCAACTGAGTGAATGATCGCTTAGGTTTGGATTTCCATTTATCTTGCACACCTTGCTCCCTTTGTTGGTCCTTCTCCTTCTCGGACAGAAGTGCCTTTAATTCTTCTTGCCCCTTGGCCAAGTGAAAGATTACTTTTTGGAACTGGTTATTCTGAGCCTGCAGATTTTTGACAGATTGTTCGAGATCCATCTTTCTTACTGAAATAAACAGCGGAAAGATGAGGCATTTGTTTTTATGAAACCTGTGATGCGATGTTTATGAATGCATGATTATGCATATGCAATGATCTCAAGGAGTTACAGGCCTTTTAACACATTTAAAAGAAAAGAAAAGTATAAGCAAAAATAAATTAATTATTTTAAATAAAAACCAGTGTATCATATGTTTTTTTTATTATTATTTTTTTTGAAGTTACATTAAAGAAATACTAAATAATAAATAAAATATAAAAAGAATCATTCTTCAAGTCGGCGCTTTCTCTTTAATCCTCTGATTTCCTCTTTATGGGCTTTGACCATCTCGTTCTTTTCTTGAATAAGCCTATCAATCTCTAGCTCCCATGATTGTATCTGATCAGGTGAGATGAAGTCTTCATCTTCCACTTGCGAGAGAAATAGTCAAGCATACTATCTCGTTCCTTAGCATTAGCCACTAATACTGCTTTTTCTGCTTCAACCTTTTGTAGACGCTTCTCAAGATCAGCCTTTTATTGTCTTAAATGAGCAACAGTGGCAGCAAGGTCTTCGTTTGGAGCGGGTACATAAGGCTCCAACTCTATGTGAACCTCGGGAGGAGTGATCCTCGAAACAACGGGTGTGTCAGATGGATGTGGTATGCCAAACTCGACGACTCGGTCATAAATCCATTTAAAGTAAAGATCTGAAGGAGTATCGATCCTCATTCCCAATTCTCTTGCACCCACCTTTTTTACTTCATACCAAGCTTTAATGAAGCGATTCTTCTTTTCAGTTGTATCTGAACCATAGTCAAAATCTTCCGCACTAAGATATATGGAGCGGGGCTTATCTTTCAAAGCAAAACCAAACTGATGTCGAGCAAGTATAGGGTTATAGGTAATTCCTCCATGGATGCCAAGAAGAGGCACATTAGGGAACTCTCCGCAGCGGTCATATAACTGAACTCCTTCGAATTTCTTTGGATACCAAATGATGTCGTCGTATGAAAGCTCCATAATCCTTTGAATCCAAGTCAAACCTTCTTCATTTTTTATTGAGGATCGGGGTAAGTGAGAAATAAACCACCTATGTAAGAGAGGGATACACCCTAGAACACAACCTCGTCTCTTTGTCACTCTAGCGTTGATGGAATGCAATAAATCACCAAGTAGAGTAGGAACAGGATTCTTGCTAAGGAAGATTTTGATAGCAGCCCTATCAACAATTTTGTCGCAGCGGTGAAAAAGAACTTGTCCATATATCAACAGGGTTAGAACACTTTCCAAGGCATCCATGCTTAAAGCTTTAGCAAAGATCTTAGCTTTCTCGATCAAGAAATCCACAGGTATCCCAGAGTAGTCTCTTTTGTTGATCCAAAGTTTGTTAATTTCTGATCTTGGTAGGTGTAGAGCAGCAGCAATATCTTCCAACTTAGGACCTCCTTCCTCACCAGTGTAAGGGATTTGATCAGGTATGGGCATGTCCATTATGTAAGAGAATTCTTCCAATGTAGGTACCAGTTGAAAATCTCTATAAGTGAAGCAATGGAGAAGAGGATCATAAAATTGCATCATAGAATTGAGGAGAGCTTCATCCACTTTGGTTCGCATTAAACTCATCAGTTTGTTGAGAGATTCAGAAAGAACAAGAGAACCAGTAATATCATCACATAAGAGTCTTAATGCAGTAGGTACTTTCTTGAAGTTGAGGAAGAAAGGTTTTCTGATTAGGATTCCCATTATTGAAATAACCTACAAAACAAATTATGGTTAAAAGACCATTTTCTCCTTGAGATGAGTTAGCCATGTCATGAATGCATGTATGCATGATGCATCACAGAAAAACAAATCCATACAAATCACACAATTTTTGGCTTAAGGCTTGCATGGAGTTTAGATCAGGTGTCCTTCCCAAGGGCATTTCTATGGATAAGGAGATTTCAGCAACAGGTTCTACAAGTTATCCAGAATTGTAAGCCCTTCTAAAGCACCCTCGGACATGATGCATTTGCACCATGCAATGATACTTTGAGAAAGAACCTATCTGAATTGTAGCATCGGGTAGCGACTAGTCCTTAACATTTGTCAAGGGTAGTCCCCCCACTACGTTCCTAAAGGCCAGGATGGGTTAAGGGTAACTAAAGGTCCTTGAGCTCCGGCGCACCCACAGACACATACATAGACCTCCCTCATTTGAGAAAGGTGTGCATATGCTATGGAGTCCTAACTCAAGCGTGAACTTCATACTGACTCATCTCCCACATATGTGAAAGAGGTCCTTATGACTATGCCACTCCTAATCTTAAGGGTTCTTGAATCCGGGAATAGGATTCGTTCTTCAGTTAATTCCCAAAACGCCCCTGAAAAAATAAAACAAACAAAGCAAATAATAGAAAACATTTTAAAATGAATCCTAAACTTTTAAGGTAACCCCTCTTAATCGAAATTATCCCTAGCAGAGTCGCCAGTTCTGTAATACGGTGAACTGACTTTATCAATCGAAATGTCGCGGTAAGCAAGAGTCGCCACCGACTTTTATTTTATCCAAACAGATTCGGAAAGGCAAAAAGAAACAGAAAAAAACCTTTTAAAGAAATCTAAGTTCGGGGGGTAATTTATGCAAAGAGAAGGTGTAAGGCACCCTTTGCATCCATGGTTTTCCATGGGCTCTTAATTGCTTTGCTTGCTCGTTTTCAGAAAATGTAGATGAAAGAGGAAAAATGGACTTTACCTCGTAAATGAGCGTAGCCAGTTTTTGAAGAATTTTGAGAAAGAATATAAAAATAGAGCATTGCAAGGCAATTAAGGGCAATTACCTTAAACTCAGATGATAGGTCTCTTTTTAGCCTTTTAGAATGAAAGGGTCTATCCTTGCCATAAGAGGGCAGGAAGCCTTTCGTTTGGAGGTTGAAGGGTCGTCGAAGCATCCTTTGCCATAAGACTGTCCCATGCCATAGAAGGGCAGGTAGTCTAAGGTAAGGATCAGAATAAGCCTTTTCGTAGGCAGCCAGAAGATACCTCAGCCTTTTTCCGTAGGCAACTTCCGAGGGTCGAGGTCATTTGTGTATCGAAGGCAGCATCATTTAGGGTCGTGACCTTTTTATCGAGGCAACATGGCTGAGGTATCCTCATATTCGAGGGACATGGCTTATTCTGCAAAAAACACAAAGGCAACAGGCAACAAGGCAACAGAGAGGTTACCCCAAAAGCGTGCGTGTGTGCAACAATCACGTGATTATATTCAGAAAATTATCTTATAATTAATTATCTACATTGATTTAAGGCTTGCACTCCCTAAGATTACTAACCACGCAATAATATAAAGCAATAAAGGGGGCGGGAAATTGTAACCAGCGGATCCCTTATCAGGGTTTGACACAAGCAATAATAATAAGAGGCATAAAATAAAATGAGGTTTAGGGTTACCAACAACGTAGTTTTGGCAATGGATAAACCCTGAAAAGGAAAAAGACAAGACAGAAAACATATAGTGAGTGCATTATCAAATTCGAGGGTGTTAGAACAAGATTTGTTCTGATCAATTATCTTAGTTTTGATGATAACAATAATATGAATTTTGCTTAAGATAATATGGTACTCTAATCCAATGCAATTTCCTTTTCAGGAAATATATAAAGAGTATGCATAATTCAGCGCTCAGAAGCTTTGTCTCAAATGGTTCAGCATGCAACATCAGAACATGGTCTGGCAAGACATCAGAAGATGGTCGAAGCAGAATCAGAACATGGGTCTATGGAAGCATCAGAAGAACAAGAGAACAGAAGCACTGAAGTTCTGATGGTATCACGCTCAGAAGCACTTCAAGGTCAGAAGATCAGAAGATGCTTTGCACCAAGCTGTTTGACTCTGATGATATTCAAACGTTGTATTCACAAACATCAGATCAGAAGGAAGTACAAGTGGCAAGCTACGCTGACTGACAAAAGGAACGTTAAAAGCTACTAAAGGCTACGTCAGTAGACACAGCGTGAACAAGGCTCGAGGTAGTTGACAAAAGCGTATAACATTAAATGCGATGCTGTACGGAACACGCAAAGCATTAAATGCACTCAACGGTCATCTTCTCCAACGCCTATAAATATGAAGTTCTGATGAGAAGCAAGGTTAACGATTCTGCACCAAAAACAACTCATATTAACTTGCTGAAACGCTGTTCAAATTCAAAGCTCAGAATCTTCATCTTCATCAAAACTCACTACATTGCTGTTGTAATATATTAGTGAGATTAAGCTTAAACGTTAAGAGAAATATCACAGTTTGTGATTATCGCTTTTAAGAAGCATTTGTAATACTCTTAGAATTGATTACATTAAGTTGTAAGGAACTAGAGTGATCGTGTGGATCAGAATACTCTAGGAAGTCTTAGAGGTTATCTAAGCAGGTTGTAACTAGAGTGATCGTGTGGATCAGTATACTCTAGAAAAGTCTTAGAGGGTATCTAAGCAGTTGTTCCTGGAGTGATCAGTGTGTGATCAGAAGACTCTGGAAGACTTAGTTGCTGACTAAGTGGAAAACCATTGTAATCCGTGCGATTAGTGGATTAAATCCTCAGTTGAGGTAAATCATCTCTGCGGGGGTGGACTGGAGTAGTTTAGTTAACAACGAACCAGGATAAAAATAACTGTGCAATTTATTTTTATCTGTCAAGTTTTTAAAGCTACACTTATTCAAACCCCCCCTTTCTAAGTGTTTTTCTATCCTTCAATTGGCATCAGAGCGCCGGTTCTAAGGTGCAAGCACTTAACCGTGTTTAGAAAAGATTCAGGAAGAGAAAAACGCTTCAGTAAAAGATGGTTGATGAAAGTGAAAAGTCTACACCTGCATCTACATCTGGCTCTGCTGAGCAATACAACGGTAACAATGGTTATACTAGACCGCCGGTATTTGATGGTGAAAACTTTGAATACTGGAAAGATAAACTGGAAAGTTACTTTCTTGGTCTAGATGGTGATCTATGGGATCTTCTGATGGATGGTTACAAACATCCAGTAAATGCCAGAGGCGTAAAGCTGACAAGGCAAGAAATGAATGATGATCAGAAAAAGCTTTTCAGGAATCATCATAAATGCAGAACTGTTTTGCTGAATGCTATCTCTCATGCTGAGTATGAGAAGATATCTAACAGGGAAACGGCCTATGACATATATGAGTCCTTGAAAATGACTCATGAAGGAAATGCTCAAGTCAAGGAGACTAAAGCTCTAGCTTTAATCCAGAAGTATGAAGCCTTCAAGATGGAGGATGATGAAGACATTGAAAAGATGTTTTCAAGATTTCAAACTCTTACTGCTGGATTGAGAGTTCTTGACAAGGGATACACCAAGGCTGATCACGTAAAGAAGATCATCAGAAGCTTACCCAGAAGATGGGGTCCTATGGTGACTGCATTCAAGATTGCAAAGAATCTGAATGAAGTTTCTCTGGAAGAGCTTATCAGTGCCTTGAGAAGTCATGAAATAGAGCTGGACGCTAATGAGCCTCAAAAGAAAGGTAAGTCTATTGCATTAAAATCCAATATCAAGAAATGCACTAACGCTTTTCAGGCTAGAGAAGAAGATCCTGAAGAATCAGAATCTGAAGAAGAAGATGAACTGTCTTTGATCTCCAGAAGGCTAAATCAACTCTGGAAGACCAAGCAAAGGAAGTTCAGAGGCTTCAGAAGTTCAAAGAAATTTGAACGTGGAGAATCTTCTGATGACAGAAGATTTGACAAGAAGAAGGTCATGTGCTATGAATGCAATGAGCCTGGACACTTCAAGAATGAATGTCCAAATCTTCAGAAGGAAAATCCCAAAAAGAAGTTTCATAAGAAGAAAGGTCTTATGGCAACCTGGGATGAGTCAGAAGTTGATTCAGACTCTGAAGATGAGCAGGCCAACTGTGCGCTGATGGCGACAGAAGATGACGGATCAGAATCTACATCAGAATCAGATTCTGAAGAGGTATTTTCTGAACTTACTAGAGATGAGTTAGTTTCCGGTCTAACTGAACTTCTGGAACTCAAGTCTCAGATTAGTCTCAAATACAAAAAGCTGAAAAAGCTATTTGAATTTGAAACAAAGAAGCTTGAGTTGGAGAATTCTGAATTAAAAGAAAAACTTTTAAAATCATCCAATAATGTTGGATCTCCTTCTGATTCAGAAAAATCCACTCCTAGTCTAAACCATATTCTGAAAGAATATGATTTAAGTTTCAGGAAGTTCTTATCTAGAAGTATTGGCAGAAGTCAGCTAGCTTCTATGATATATGCTGTGTCTGGAAACAAAAGAGTCGGCATTGGTTTTGAGGGTGAAACCCCATACAAACTTGAACCTGTTGATGAAATGAAACTCACATACAAGCCATTGTATGATCAGTTCAAGTATGGCCACTCCCATGATATTAGGCACACTTCACATGCTCAAAGTTTTCACATAACACACACCAAAAAGCATGTGACACAACCTAGGAAATATCATGAAACTCACATTAAAAATTATCATGCTGTTCCTCCTATTGCTTACAATGTTAAACCCAAGTTCAATCAGAACTTGAGAAAATCTAACAAGAAAGGACCCAAGAAAATGTGGGTACCTAAGGATAAGATTATTCCTATTGCAGATATCCTTGACTGCAAAAAGGACAAAGCACAACATGTCATGGTACCTGGACTCTGGATGCTCACGACACATGACAGGAAGAAGGTCTATGTTCCAAGACCTGGTGCTTAAGTCTGGAGGAGAAGTCAAGTTTGGAGGAGATCAGAAGGGCAAGATAATTGGCTCTGGAACTATAAAGTCTGGTAACTCTCCTTCCATTTCTAATGTACTTCTTGTAGAAGGATTAACACATAACCTCTTATCTATCAGTCAATTGAGTGACAATGGTTATGATATAATCTTTAATCAAGAGTCTTGCAAGGCTGTAAATCAGAAGGATGGCTCAATCCTATTTACAGGCAAGAGGAAGAACAACATTTATAAGACAGATCTGCAAGATCTTATGAGTCAGAAGGTGACTTGTCTTATGTCTGTTTCTCAAGAGCAGTGGGTCTGGCACAGAAGATTAGGTCATGCTAGTTTGAGAAAGATTTCTCAGATTAACAAACTGAATCTTGTCAGAGGACTCCCTAATCTGAAATTCAAATCAGATGCTCTTTGTGAAGCATGTCAGAAGGGCAAGTTCTCCAAACCTGCATTCAAGTCCAAGAATGTTGTTTCTACCTCAAGGCCATTAGAACTCTTGCATATTGATCTGTTTGGCCCAGTCAAAACAGCATCTGTCAGAGGGAAGAAATATGGATTAGTCATCGTAGATGATTATAGACGCTGGACATGGGTAAAATTCTTGAAACACAAGGATGAGACTCATTCAGTGTTCTTTGATTTCTGCATTCAGATTCAATCTGAAAAAGAGTGTAAAATCATAAAGGTCAGAAGTGATCATGGTGGTGAATTTGAGAACAGATCCTTTGAAGAATTCTTCAAAGAAAATGGTATTGCCCATGATTTCTCTTGTCCTAGAACTCCACAGCAAAATGGGGTTGTAGAACGAAAGAATAGGACTCTGCAAGAAATGGCCAGAACCATGATCAATGAAACCAATATGGCTAAGCATTTTTGGGCAGAAGCAATAAACACTGCATGCTATATTCAGAATAGAATCTCTATCAGACCTATTCTAAATAAGACTCCTTATGAATTGTGGAAGAATAGAAAGCCTAACATTTCATATTTCCATCCTTTTGGATGTGTATGCTTTATTCTGAACACTAAAGATCATCTTGGTAAGTTTGATTCCAAAGCTCAAAAATGTTTCCTTCTTGGATATTCTGAACGCTCAAAAGGCTACAGAGTATACAATACTAAAACATTGATTGTAGAAGAATCAATCAATATCAGGTTTGATGATAAGCTTGGTTCTGAAAAACCAAAGCAGTTTGATAATTTTGCAGATTGGGATATTGATATATCAGAAGTTGCTGAGCCAAGAAGCAACGCATCAGAAGCAGAGCTTCTCAGAAGCAAAGAATCTGAAGATCAAGTATCAGCTTCTCTGGAGGATCTAAGCATTTCTGAAGAACCATCTGTCAGAAGATCATCCAGACTCATCTCTGGTCATTCAGAAGATGTCATTCTTGGAAAGAAGGATGATCCAATCAGAACAAGAGCATTCCTTAAGAACAATGCAGACTGTCAATTAGGTCTTGTATCTTTGATCGAGCCAACTTCTGTTGATCATGCTCTAGAAGATCCAGACTGGATAATTGCTATGCAAGAAGAACTAAATCAGTTTACAAGGAATGATGTTTGGGATCTTGTTCCTAGACCAGATGGATTCAATATAATCGGTACAAAATGGGTCTTCAGAAACAAGCTCAGTGAGAAAGGTGAAGTGGTAAGGAACAAAGCCAGACTGGTGGCTCAGGGTTACAGTCAGCAAGAAGGGATTGACTATACAGAAACCTTTGCACCAGTGGCCAGGAGTTTGCTGAGTCTATGCAGGCTGAGTTTGAAATGAGCATGATGGGAGAACTCAAGTATTTCCTTGGAATACAAATAAATCAAACATCAGAAGGAACGTATGTTCACCAAGCCAAGTATGTGAAGGAACTTCTGAAGAAGTTTAATCTTCTAGACTGCAAAGAAGCCAAAACTCCTATGCATCCAACATGCATCCTAGGTAAGGATGAGGTAAGTAAGAAGGTAGATCAGAAGTTATACAGAGGTATGATTGGATCTCTTCTATATTTGACTGCTTCTAGACCTGACATTCTGTTCAGTGTTTGTTTGTGTGCTAGATTCCAATCAGATCCTAGAGAATCTCATTTAACTGCTGTTAAGAGAATTCTAAGGTATCTGAAAGGTACTACTAATGTTGGCTTAGTTTACAGAAAATCTAAAGAATACAACTTAGTAGGATTCTGCGATGCTGACTATGCTGGAGACAGAATTGAAAGAAAAAGTACCTCAGGAAGTTGCCAATTTCTTGGAAGTCATTTGATCTCTTGGTATAGCAAGAAGCAAGCAACTATTGCTCTATCAACAACAGAAGCAGAATATGTCGCTGCTGCTGGTTGTAGTACACAGATGCTCTGGATGAAGAGTCAGTTAGAAGATTATCAGATATATGAGAGTAACATTCCTATATTCTGTGATAATACTTCTGCTATATGTTTATCTAAGAATCCTATTCTTCATTCAAAGGCTAAACATATTGAGATTAAACATCATTTCATAAGGGACTATGTTCAGAAGGGTGTTATATCTTTAAACTTTGTGGATACAGACCATCAATGGGCTGATATCTTTACAAAACCCCTGGCTGAAGATAGGTTTAAGTTCATTCTGAAAAACATCAGTATGGATTTATGCCCAGAATGAGAAGATGAGAAGTTCTTATGTATGAGTATCTTCTGAAATGAATGTGAATTTTTTTTAAAATCAGAAGTTCTGATTGAAATCTTTTAGAAATTATGATTCTGTTATTACTAACGTTTCATTGTCTAAGTTGATTCAGAACCTCTTTTAAAGCAAAACAGCTGTAACGTTTTATCTCGGGATGGTAAACCTGTCGTTACTATTCATGGATAAGCGTGCGTGCAGTTGAAGGGACGCCGACCATAGGTAACTGTGCTAGTCACCTCATTTGTCTTTATTATCTCTCCTCATGTCACGTAACATTAAATGCTATTCATCATTCGTTTCATTTTATTTTCTTTTAAATACTCTTCAAACGCTTCTCCTTCCCTCTCATATTTTCTCTATTCACTCTATCTTTTTGCATTCATACCAAACCCTAGCTGTTCATTATCTGCAAATCCACCATGAACTCTTCATCAAGCCCAGGAAATCATGAAAATGATCAAAACAACAAGAGAAAAGCTGTTGAAACATCTCCTTCCAAACCCAAAAAGATAAAAATCACCTATGATCCTCTCAAGGTGAATCCATTCGAAGCAATGTTATCTGGAAACTATTCTAGACGTGTGTTTCAACCCCCTGGTGAAAGCCCTCCATCATCTCCATCTTCTTCCTCATCTTGTTTCCTTCTAGACTCAACTTCCTCTTCATCTAACCTTTCCTCTCCCTCAACCCTTTCCAAAGAAATCTCCTCATCTTCACCTGCTGAGAATGTTGTCTCTGATAAAGATTGTGGAAGATCTGCATCAGAACCAAGTCTCCCTGACCCCTCGCCTGAAAGCCCAAGAAGCAGTCAATGAGGCGTTTCACTCCTTCATGGCATGCTGGCACAAACTTTGTCTTAGCTAGGGTCTTAGGCTTTGGTCTTTGTAGTTTTCTTTCCTTGTTTCTCATCTTGTTAAACATAGGAACCTTTTGTAATATCTTTTGATTATCAATGAAAAGTTTCCTTATTTTACATTCCAGTAATCTTATTTGTCGTTTTATTCATCTGAATCTTTTGAAATATGCTTTTTGATGTTATGACAAAAAGGGGGAGAAGATAAATGATAAATGATTTGATTAATCTATCAGTTGCTGGGTAAAGCTCCCACACATTCACTAACAAGAACTGCAAGTTCTATATGGTTTAAGTGTTTTGCAGGTATAAAGAAGTAAAGAGAATCTTCAAAGCAAACACAAGAAGCAAAACCATGGAAACTGAAGCAAGCTGAGTGCTATCAAGCTTCAGAAATCAGAAGCACTGATAATAGAATTTGATCCATATTTGTCTATTTGATCTGACAAAATTCTATTTGCTCTGATACATTATCTTAGCCTATATGGCTCTGATACATATCATGTGTTCGAATATATATTTTATGTTCTAACTCGTTCATGCTGACTTTTGTCGTTTAGTTTTTGTTCTGTAACATTTCAGGATGTAGAGATGCTCTGATGATGCTCTGGTACATTCAACAATGTTCTGATACAAATCTAGCATGAAGTGATGTTGGTAGAAATTCAAGTTCTGAAGCTGTCCTAAATGGAAGCAGAAGTCAGAAGCTGTGAATGTTCTGAAGATCAAAGAAATTCAAGTTCTGAAGCTGTCCTAGATGGAAGCAGGAATCAGAAGCTGTGAGTGTTCTAGGGATCTAAAGAAATTCTAGTTCTGAAGCTGTCCTATGGAAGCAGAAGTCAGAAGCTATGAATTCTCTAAAGACAGAAGCTTATATGATCGTCTCTACCGAAATAATCAGGGAAGTCTTTTATTAAAGTTCTTCGAGTATTTATTTCAGGGGGAGATTATTTATCTCAGGGGGAGATTGTTAATCTCAGGGGGAGACATATTCATATGCTTATGCTATAGCTGTGTAATTTGTCTTTTGCCGTCTGTTCTTTCTGATCGCAAATTCATATCATTTATATATGTTTTTGTCATCATCAAAAAGGGGGAGATTGTTAGAACAAGATTTGTTCTGATCAATTATCTTAGTTTTGATGATAACAATAATATGAATTTTGCTTAAGATAATATGGTACTCTAATCCAATGCAATTTCCTTTTCGGGAAATATATAAAGAGTATGCATAATTCAGCGCTCAGAAGCTTTGTCTCAAATGGTTCAGCATGCAACATCAGAACATGGTCTGGCAAGACATCAGAAGATGGTCGAAGCAGAATCAGAACATGGGTCTATGGAAGCATCAGAAGAACAAGAGAACAGAAGCACTGAAGTTCTGATGGTATCACGCTCAGAAGCACTTCAAGGTCAGAAGATCAGAAGATGCTTTGCACCAAGCTGTTTGACTCTGATGATATTCAAACGTTGTATTCACAAACATCAGATCAGAAGGAAGTACAAGTGGCAAGCTACGCTGACTGACAAAAGGAACGTTAAAAGCTACTAAAGGCTACGTCAGTAGACACAGCGTGAACAAGGCTCGAGGTAGTTGACAAAAGCGTATAACATTAAATGCGATGCTGTACGGAACACGCAAAGCATTAAATGCACTCAACGGTCATCTTCTCCAACGCCTATAAATATGAAGTTCTGATGAGAAGCAAGGTTAACGATTCTGCACCAAAAACAACTCATATTAACTTGCTGAAACGCTGTTCAAATTCAAAGCTCAGAATCTTCATCTTCATCAAAACTCACTACATTGTTGTTGTAATATATTAGTGAGATTAAGCTTAAACGTTAAGAGAAATATCACAGTTTGTGATTATCGCTTTTAAGAAGCATTTGTAATACTCTTAGAATTGATTACATTAAGTTGTAAGGAACTAGAGTGATCGTGTGGATCAGAATACTCTAGGAAGTCTTAGAGGTTATCTAAGCAGGTTGTAACTAGAGTGATCGTGTGGATCAGTATACTCTAGAAAAGTCTTAGAGGGTATCTAAGCAGTTGTTCCTGGAGTGATCAGTGTGTGATCAGAAGACTCTGGAAGACTTAGTTGCTGACTAAGTGGAAAACCATTGTAATCCGTGCGATTAGTGGATTAAATCCTCAGTTGAGGTAAATCATCTCTGCGGGGGTGGACTGGAGTAGTTTAGTTAACAACGAACCAGGATAAAAATAACTGTGCAATTTATTTTTATCTGTCAAGTTTTTAAAGCTACACTTATTCAAACCCCCCCTTTCTAAGTGTTTTTCTATCCTTCAGAGGGCAAACCTCATTAACTACAAAAGAAAATAGGATAATAAATTAAAAATAGAATAGGGGGAAGGTACTTAGCTTGGCATTTTCCTGACAGGGTTGAGGGCAAGGGTTTGCCAGAAGCATCGACTCTGACCATTAGGCATGAGCAAAGAAACAAATAAGGCGTGAGTGTATTACTAATTCAGAGGCGAACGGGATTGACCCTAAAATAAAAGAATAAATAAATTTAAAACAATAATATAGGCTACGGTACTTAGCTTTGATTTGATCTGATATGGTTGATAGGGCGCCTTTAGGGTTGACCCTGAAAAGGCAAGGCAGAAAGAGATGAAGGCGAAACAAACCCTAATTTAAAAATAAACCAAATAGAATTTAAATTAAATTAAATAGAGTACTTAACTTCGTATTTTGACGTGGCGCGTAGTCGGAAGGCACTTGAAAAGTAATCCTGAAAGGCAAGGCACAGAAAGAAAATATTCAGTGTAGAATAAATCCTGATTCAAATTAAAATAGGATATAATGATAAATCGATTTAATTAATTATTGGTCTTGCGACCTAATTAATTAAATCGGGGCAAAAGGTTAGATCGAATAAAATAATTTTTTAAGAATTTTTGGAATAATAAAGCAGGTATGAATTTTCGAATCTATTTAATTGAATTATCTAAAATAAATAAATAATTAAGAAGATAAAATAATACATATATTAAATCAAAAGAAAAAAAAGATTTAAATTTTTAATATTATAAAAAAATGTTTTTTTTTGTTACTATAAAGTTTTTACAAAGTTTTATGTAAATAAAAGAAAGAAAAAAAATAAAATAAGTATATATATATATATATATATATATATATATATATATATATATATATATATATATATATATATATATATATATATATATATATATATTAAACCAAAATTCGTAACCCTAGGGATCTGCAATTGTTTGGTACTTATAGAGGGTGAATTAGGGCAACTAAAATTGAATAAAATCTTTTTCAATCTTTGATTTGCATATTGAAAAAAATATGATTTGTTAAAGTTTCTAACTTTGGCCCAAAATCCAATTTTCCCAACCAATTAGCCTTAGCATGAATTTGCAATAATTGTAGGATATATTTGATGATTAATGATGATTGGAACATAGGCATAAATCATATCTTTTGTATTTTTTATTTTTCATAATTAATTCATGATTTTAAATGATTAAAATCACAAAATAATTAATAAAAATAATATAAAATATGAAAGTATGATTTGGGGGCGTGCATGGGCTTGTAATGGCGATTGAGTGAAGAAATCATAGGCCCATTTGGAAAATTTGGGATTTTGAACCTTTCCTTTTCACATTTTTTTCTCAAAAATAGTCCAACTTTGACAAGGTGTATTTCTCTCAATTCTTGAGGTATGGAAGTGTTCTTGGACTTTTTGGAAACCTTAGAGAGTCCTTTAACCAATGTCTTTGGTCCTATATCAAAATCATTTTCCATTCTCATTTTATGACCTTTTGAAAAAAATGTCTTTTTGTTGACTTTTGAAAAGGACCTATAATGTATGAAGCCATATCTCTTAAACCATTGACCTATGGGCTCTGATTCTTGAACCATTGGATAGAGGAATGAATTCTCTTCAAAATGAGCTTTGGTGGGAATTTTTCTGATGAAGTATGAATATTTGGTGAATTTTCAAAGTTTGGTTGACTTTTTTAGTTCATGCCCAAAATAGTAACTCTTGACTTTTGACTTCTCTGATCTTTCCTTGCATCATCATGATCAACCCTTGATCAAATGATGATTTTAGGGTTATGAGGATGTTGTTGACCAAATATCTTGAGTTTTGACTATATATTGACTTGAAATGACTGTTTTGCCCTTAAGAGTCGACTGTTGACCTAATCAGGATCTGAGGGACTAAATTTGTTCTGTTTGACTTGAAACTTTATATGGAGATACTTTGGGATGTTAGTGACCCTATGGAACCACCTTGAGCCATTGATTCAATGATTTTCCATTAAATTAGTCAAACCCTAATTCAGAGCTTTTGTATAGGAGAGTGTGTTTTGGAGCTTTGTCTTTTGTTCTGATTTTATGTGTGAAAAATAACATGGGCAAATTTTGGGGTATGACACTTGGGCATTGTACAAGGTAGATAATAGAGTCTCCCCAGTGAGTTCTTCATCATTCAGTAGCCACAACCTTGGGCTTTGTACAAGGCAAATTAAACCATATTTCATGTGTCAAAGATTCCTAACACCTAGGATCTTTTCCCCATAAAGTCATCCATACTCAGTTTATTTAAGAGTCAGCCACAACCTTGGGCTTTGTACAAGGCAGAAAATAATGTTTTCCCTAGCTAGAGTCAGCCTCAATTCTGGGCTTTGTACAGAACACCAAATAAAAATCCATCAAATAAACACTCTCCAAATAGAGCCAGCCTCAATTCTGGGCTTTGTACAGAACACAAAAATACCCTGTAATTAATCCCCTGTGGGGTCATCTCCCAGAGTCAATAATATTAATAAATCAATCAAAAAGCCTCAAGCTTGGGCCTCATGCAAGCCAGCTAAAGTCAAATCTTTTATACAGTAGATAGACATAGCTTATCTCTGATCTATAGAGAGATATTTTTACTACTCTACCACATTCAAACAAACAAACATTTCAATTTCAATTTCAATTTTAATCAAGTCTCCCATTTAGGATTTTGAAAGGCATGAGCTGGCAGTAAAACCCAGACATGTGGTAACTTTCCCTAATTTGGATGAGCATTTTTCTTTCATTTAAGAGGCATTTGACTGGTATACTTGCACATACACAAGTAAGGTCCCCCTCTTGAATGAAATGAATTCAGTTATTCTGTCACTCTTTTAAATGTTTGTGGTAGAATAGTACAAATACCTCTCTGTAAAAATGACTTCATGTCTCTTTACTGTAGACAGAGATTTAATTCAAAGCTTCAACCTTGAGCTTCAAGCAAGGCACCAAAAATAATTAATTTCCCTAGTTAGTTCCCTGAACTACATTAAGCTATGACTTCCACTAGGGATATGTAGGCATGAGGTTCACAAACAATCTCAGCGAGCTAATAAAATACCAAAAATAGTCAGTTTGTCTGTCTGTCTGTCTTTTCAAATCAATTCAATTCCTTCTCCTAACACAAAGGAGAAACTTTCCCAATCATTAGCAATAAACACAATCACAATGACACAGAGAAGGTTCCTGTAGAGTACTACAGATATATAGGGTGTTTAAACACTTCCCTATGTATAACCGACCCCCCGGACTCCAAGATTTCTAGTCTAGGTGAAATCCCCACACATAGCAAACTCTTAGGGTTTAGTTGAGATCTTTTTTTCCCTTTCCTACTCGTAGGACAATAAGAAAGTTCGTGTGATATCGTAGGAAGAACTGAAACAAAATTCATCCCACCTCGGCCGCATTCTCCATCCAAATTTCGCGTGAAGGGTCTAGCGTGCCGTCCTCCCAAGTGAAACGGTGAGGTAAAAAAAACGACACCACAGTAAAAAATGGCGACTCTGCTGGGGAAATAAGTGTTAAAAACCTTGGTTTTTCATCCAAACCAATGGTTGACCTAATGCTGGTCCATCCCCAATGAGGAATTAGGGATGCCAAATTCCCCCTCAAACAAGAGAGGTCCTGCCTAACCTCTGTGTCATATCATGTGTTTGCTGCATATATATTTGTCTATTTTGTTTATTCTGTATCGGGAAAGGGCTTGATTCCCCCTTGTGGTGAGAAATCCTATACCCGGATTTGAGTGCAACATAAGATAGGATGGAGGATGTCTTCCCGGTGAAGACCCTCTAATCTTGGTTTCCAAGTCTACTCTTGGGATTTGCCTGGCTGGTTGTGATTAACTGCGCCACTGCATTCCGAGACTGATTTGTACCATGAGGACCTAGAAACACATTAACCCCACTTAAAGCCTTTTTTAGGACGTAGAGCGGTGATTACGGAAGTAATTGTCACGCAGATACTACACTCAGAGAAAACTCTCTTATAGATACCAATCAACGTATCTTTAAGGTTGAGCAAAAACTCTGAGATCCCTAGAACCCGTTCTACAGGTACAAAAATCCTTATCCTTAGTTTACCATTGGGGCGAGGTTTGCGTTTTGACTTCATGACCACTATACCCTTCAACGCCATGTTTGTTTAAAACTCTTGTGTGTGCATTCATGCATTCATGCATCATTCATTAATAACAACTAAAAAAAAGAGTCTTTTTCGAGTCGTTTTTCAAGGAAACTAAATAACGAACGTTTTGAACTTCATAGAAAGAGAGAAACGGAGAAAGGACTTAAGGATCTATACCATGGATTACGGAAGAAAGAGAGCTAGGAAATACACCTTCAAGATTCCCCAGGTCGAGGAACTGGGAAAGCTCGGAAAACTGGTGGTCAACCCCCAGGTTTTCAAGGAGAAGTTTGGAAAACTTCTGCCTTTGCTCAATACCAACATTGTGGATGGGATCCTTCCCACTTTGGTACAGTTTTACGATACGTATCACTGCTTCACCTTTCCAGATTATCAGCTCATGCCTACGTTGGAGGAGTACTCTCGTCTGATTGGAATACCCGTGTACGCGCAAGATCCGTACTCCGGTTTGGAAAAGAATCCTGACGATATTATCATTGCTGCAACTACTCCTTTGAACGTAGTCGACATCAGAACGCATATGGTGAGTAGAGGAGGAATTCAAGTATTGCCCTCCAAATTCCTGTTTGATCAAGCTCGGTACTTCGTCAACATCCAAGATATGAGCGCTTTTGAGGAAATCTTGGCTTTGCTTATCTACGGATTGTTTTTGTTTCCTAACATTAACGATTTCGTCGACATCAACGCAATTAAGATCTTCTTAATTGGAAATCCAGTTCCAACCTTGCTTGCGGATGCTTATCACTATGTGCACTCAAGAAACCTGCAGCGAGGAGGATTAATCACATGTTGCGTACCGTTGTTATACGGATGGTTCGTTTCGCACCTGCCAAAGTCTAGCACTTTCTGGAATATGAGGGATGGCCTTTACTGGTCATTGAAAATCATGTCTCTCACTCATACAGACATTGAGTGGTGTAGTCCTGACAACAACGAAACCAAGATCATCTTCAGTTGCGGAAGTTTTCCCAACGTACCCCTTATTGGAACTAAGGGAGGAATCAGTTACAATCCAGCTTTAGCCCGTCATCAATACGGCTATCCTATGAAAAACATTCCAAGTAACATCCATTTGGAGGGTCTGTTCTTCAAGAACATCGACGATCATGGCAACATGCTGAAGAAGGAAATTGTCCAAGCCTGGCGTCTTGTTCACAGCAAAGGGAGAAGATTGTTAGGAAAACATCTTTGCATCTCCCTAGATCCTTACCTTCAATGGGTACGCGTCAGAGCATTCAAGCTCAGGATGCCATATCAACATCAAGAACCTATTCCCCTAAGGGAACCAATATACCTTTTCTTCACTGATGTTGAAAAATTACAAGCGGCATTAAACAAGGTATGCCAAGAAAGGAATGCTTGGAGGAACAAGTATCGAATCGTCAACACGGAAAACGTTGAGATTCATAACATCCTAAGAAGGAAGGATGAGTTACTTGAAGTACTCGATCGACAAGTGACACAATCATCACTTTCTCATCATATCCCTCCTGCTTCCTGGATCATCGATCAGCTCACGTCAGAGAACGCTCAGCTCAAGAAACAGAAGAAGATGTTAGAACGTGAAGTCGGCTCATCATCAAAGTTTTAGAGTCCTTTCTCTCAGTTTCTCTGTATTTCCCTTTTCAAAGTGTGTAAAAACGGCGTTTTTGCTTAATTAATAAAAGTTTGATGTTTCATAACGTAATTATGGTGTTTCCTTGAAAAATATTAACTTAATTGCATATCATACATCGCTTTAGTCGTACGCACTGACACGAGAATTATCGCGGATCTAATAGTCACTTTCCTTTCTCCAGAAAGAGAGGAGGAGAAGGAGGTGAACCAAGACTTTCAAGTTGTCTCATCCATACAACACTCGTTCAAGTCGCAAGAAAAGAATGAAAGACTTTGAGCAAGAGAATGAAGAACTCAAAGAAGAGATTAATACTCTCAAAGGTACTGTTGAAAGACTCAATAGTATGGTAGAGGCCCTGGTAGTTGCGCAGAATCGACCAACGCCAGAAGAACCGCAAAGGACTGTGGTTTCCGAGATTGTTTCTACTCCTATTCCTCAGTATACCATGCCGCTTGATCGACCTTGGGGCATGCCGTATAACTTTATTCCAGAAGGATACATACCTCCAGCTTCTGAAGCTCCAAAAGTCACCATGGATATGCGTCCACCGGAGGGTTACAAACCTCTGGAAATTGAAGTTCCAAGAGCAACGGCAATGGGTTTCGCACAACAGAACGCTGAGATACCAAGATCTGCTGTCATGGCTTCTCCACGACCGATTATGCATACTTTTCCCCCGCAGGGCGGACAAGTATATCATCACGCTCCAAGTGAGGATGCTGTCATACCCCAATTTTTGACCTAAGATACCACCTCATATCATTTGCATATGCATCATTTGCATCTCTAACAAATTGCATAGCTTGTGTTTGTTACTTGTGCTCAGCAGGATTTGATCAAGAAATCACTCATCAGTACAAGCAACAATAAATTAGGGTTTTGTTCTCCCTTCATCTCAAGGGAACTATCTTCATCCACAATCAACATTTGGGCTTCAAAAATTCATTTCAATAAGCTCAAAGGCTTTGAGTCAACCAAATTAGGGTTTTGACTGAAGATAACATACTCCTGACTTTTGCTCAGGATTTGACCTAATGAATTGGGACATGATATCAAGACCCCAAGTGCATCACTTTTACCTAATCCAATGGCTCAGAACATCTCCTACACAAGGATTGATCAACAGTGAATTTTCAAATCATCAGATTAGGGTTTTGAACTATCAGGGACTGAAATCAGGGATCACATTTGGGAAACCCTAAAAATCCCCAGGGAGTCATTCAAAGGTTTCAATCATCCTCAAATAATCCCTATGACAATATCCAATGGAAATCACATTTGAATTCAAGGTCCACAGTCATCAATTTCATCAGGTCGACAATCAGGGTTTTTGACCTAATTCACTGAACAACTGACTTTTTAATCAGGACATGGTGCCACAACTCAAACCATGGCTCAATATCCTCTAATGCTTCAATGTGATCCATTCATACCATTCATTTGGTAAGGATAGCCTGTTTCATTTGAAATCTCCAGAAACGCGATTCGTCTGAAAAAGTTAACTGTACAAGATCACCATTGACTTTTGGGGAATTTTGGTCAACCATGACTTTTGAAGTTTTGAATCATCAATATATGATATATGAAGTCATTTGATCAAGAAAAATCAAGAAAATCAATCAAGAATCAAAAAGTCAAAAGTTTGACTTTTCATACTTAGAAAAATTTCTAAGTGTTTTTCATGGTTTTTTCCAAACTTTGGAAGGGAATAACTCAAAGTTTCACCTACAAACTGAAAAAAACTTCCAACATGAAAGTTGTAGATTTTGATCCAATGAACAAATTTGACACATATAATTTTTTTCCATAAGATCAACCATTTAAGAGATATGGAGCTTCAAAGTTGATACTTTTTGAAAACTTCACTTAAAACTTCATTTTTCTCAAAGTTCATGGATCTTTTTCACCCATTTCCTTAAAGGTCTTGAAGAAACTTTCAACTAGGGTTTTGAAGTGTGTAATATGAGCTTTCCAAAATGTCCAAGAGCATGAAAAAAATATGGAGTGTAGCCATGGTTTTGAATTTTGACATTAGTGAACTTTTCACTTAGAATTTCATGTCATTTTTACCAAAGTTATGCACTATTCTACCAAATGATCCAATTGATGACACATAGAGGCAATAATTGAAAGATATTTCTGGTTTGAGATCAGAATGGAAAGAGATAAGAAGCTTAGAGAAATAACCATGGTTTAGTTACTTTTAACCATATGCATTAAATGTGAAAGATTCCTTTCTATCCTTTAAGCCAAATCATCAAACCTTGAAGCAAGTTGCAAAGCTCTGAGTTCAGACTCTTTGGCCTATAAATAGAGGTCCAAACTCCATTCAAAATCACACCAAAGTCTCACAAATTATAGGCTTTCTCTTTCTTTCTTAGAATGCAAGTTTCTTAAGTTTCTAAGAGGTACAAAACTCAACCTCCAAACCCTTGAAGTTATGGCCAAAGTGATGGTTCTAGCAACTCATAAACATCATATGGGATGTGTTTGAACCACTCACACACCCCAAATCACCCCAAAACTCAGATTCACTCTTCAACCTCCATATGAACACATGAAGAGCCTTATCATGCCAATTTTCATTCCAGATCATTTCTGTCCAAATTAACACTTCCTACACCTCACATATATCACATATGAGCTATCCAAACACTCATCATCAACCTGAAACATCAGAATCATCGAGCTCAATTCACACTTAGGCTTAACTGCAGATCGGGTACCTCCAACTGCTCCAGGTGTTTTCAATTCACTCCAAGCATCCAGACACCTTCCATAAGGTTCATTGAAGCTGTCCAGATTGAGCAACAACATCTGTAACACCTCCTTTGCAAAATTCAATCTCCAGCTTGGTCGTTTTTGAGGTAAGTGCTCATGAACTTCAAACTCTATCATACATGCATCATAAATGAAAAACCGAGTTACCATCTTGTTTCTGCACCATCACTGAATAATAACCCTCAATCAATTGCATCATATCATGATCATACACGATTTCACAAAGATTTGTCATATTAGGGTTCTTCGTGTTCATCAGAGAATTAATCATCTTAGAGCAAAAATAAATGAAATTAAAGGTCATCATCATGTTCCTCGTCCAAAACCGAGTGAGATAGACCATTTGATCGATCAAAACAATACAGATTTGAAGAAATTCAAAAATCAGTTAGGGTTGTGTTCTTGGCGCCAGATTTGGTTTGGGAAATTCAAATTCTTGATTTAAAATATATTTTACAAAGCGCGTATGTTTAACAAGCCACAAGCGTGGCTCAGTTGGTCCATGTTTTGGTCAGCAAGCGTGGGTGCGTGGGTTCAAACCCTGGTAGGACCAAAACCAATTTTTTGACACTATTTTTCTTTCATTTTTTAACAAACTTCATCATTTAATTTAACCAATCAAATCAATTCATTTTTCATTCATTTTTTACACACCTCTTATTTAATATACATATTTTGACAATATCAAAAAGAAATCACAAAAAAAGATTTATTTAATATGTTTTTAATTAGGTTTAAAATGATACATTTTTAAGTATTTTTAAATACTTTAAATATTGTTTTTCATCTAATTTTCAAACCTAATCACTTGTAAATATTTTTGTGATCAAACCCTAATCACTTAGGTCTTAATTAAGCATTAAAACTTGATTTAAACTTAATTAAGTTGACTTTTGTCAAATTCAAATCGTTTTAAAACAAGCGATCGCAATTCTTTTCAAAAACGATAAACCATTTCTTTTTGATTTTCAAAGGAAACTATTGATTAAATCTTTTTAATTGATCAATTGATTTTCAAAGCGATGTGGGCCTCTCGAATATTAGAGAGTATAAGTCCCTTTCCTTTTTTATACAGTTTTCCTTTGTACAGAAAACCTCTTTCAAAACAAACTTTCAAACAGTTTTTCAAACGACGCGTCTGTAAATAAAACAATCAACCATGTTTTATAAAATAAACCATGGGCCTCCACATAGGTATAAGTCCCATTCCCGTACATGAAATTAGGTATTTCATTGTACACCCTTTTTGTACATACCTCGATCAATTTGATTTTTTAACTTTGAACAACAAATCAAAAGATGAAGGTTTTCCTTAAATCTTCCCAAAAATTCCATGGGCCTCCATGTAGGTATAAGTCCCAAGCCCCTTTGTAAATACCTGTTTACATAGCTTTGAATAAACTCAAGTGGACCTCTCCCCGAGTATGAGTCCCGAGCCCCGTGTATACAAATGGATCATGCTTACAGGTATATTTCCTTCATAAACTCCATTATATACACACATCTTGTCATATATATATATATATATATATATATATATATATATATATATATATATATATATATATATATATATAACTGTTCATATTTGTTCATGTACTTGTCCATGTACTTGTTCATATTTGTTCGTACTTGTCCATACTTGTGATTGTGTTATATATACTTGTTCAACTTAGTACAACACTAGGTTCCCCATACCCTCCTATTGGGATTCGTGCAAAGAATCTCCCTAGTTTAGGTTAGGACATAGAGTATGGTTTCCCGATGAAATCGCTCTAAGAGCTCAAACCAACTATACCATGCCTCCCCTTGGGCTTTGTACAAACGAGTGACCCTCCCATAGCCTCCTCTTGGGCTTACAATGCAAGGACCCTGGATTGTCCCTCCCATAGCCTCCTCTTGGGCTTACAATGCAAGGACCCTCGGATAGCCTCCTCTTGGGCTTCGTACAAGGACCCACGGGCTTCTTATAAGCATCCCCAATATCCAAATCAAATACCCTAGGAGATTAGACATTTATCATCTCTATGATAGGAGTATCTCTTCTATATCATCACAAACAATCAATCAAACTTTTTTAATCAATCAAACTTCTTTTGCCACAAGGCTGGCTAATCAATCAAACCGTTTTACCACCGTACTGGCTGATTAATCAAAGTTTTTGTCACAAGGCTGACTTCATTGAAACTTTTGCCACAAGGCTGGCTGATTAATCAAAACTTTTTGTCACAAGGCTGACTTCATTGAAAGTTTTTGCCACAAGGCTGGTTAAACAAAAACATCTTTATCATTCTAAGCGCCATAAGTGGCATGGCCCAGGGCTTATAATGAAAAGATTTTCAAACAAAAAACAAACAGATGTATGTGATGATATAGATTAGATACATCGAGCATTTAGATGACATTTGTCTATTTTCCTTTGCTTCCACTAGCATAAGTGGGAACTACGATTGCTCTGACTTTCTCAACATCCCTTTGAGAATACGTAGGCACAAGGTCGACCCTTGGCGAGCAAAACAAAACAAAAAAAACCATTCAAACCTTAGCACCCGTAGACCCCGAGCTACGGATGCTCTGATTCCCTCTAAGGGATATGTATGCAGAGGATCGCGATGATCTTTGCGAGCATAATCAAACAAACACCTTAGGTCCCACCTATTTCACAAGAACCTCTCAATAACATGGAATGAAAAACAAAGCAAAGAAACCTATAGAGTACTATAGATACGTTGGGTGCTAATACCTTCCCTTCGTATAACCAACCCTCTTACCCAAAGATCTCTCCCCCCACTTTTAGGTTATTGCAGCTTTTTTCCTTTTCCTCCTTTGGAAATAATAAAAAGTTTGGTCGGTACAAAAGAAAAATCATTTTTTGAGCACTCGAGCCCAAAGAAGGCATCAGGTGTCTCATCCCGAAAAAAGACATACGATTTTTCCCCGCGACAGATGCTGGCGTGTATGAAAGATTGGACGAGTTCCAGGAACAGTTTATGCAAATGCAGATGGAACTCAAGACTCTTCGAGGACAAGATCTATTTGGAAAGAATGCTGCAGACCTCTGTCTGGTTCCAAATGTTAAGATTCCTCACAAATTCAAAGTACCAGATTTCGAGAAGTACAAAGGGAATTCATGCCCACAAAGTCATCTCGTAATGTACGCTCGAAGAATGTCAACTCAGACTGATAATCAACAATTGCTCATTCATTATTTTCAAGACAGCCTGACTGGTGCTGCACTCAAATGGTACATGAACTTGGACAGTTCAGAGATTCGTACTTTTTGAGACCTTGGAGAGGCCTTCGTCAAACAGTATAAGTACAATCTGGATATGGCTCCCGACAGAGATCAACTCCGGACCATGACTCAAAAGGATAGAGAAAGCTTCAAGGAATACGCTCAGAGATGGCGTGAAGTTGCTGCTCAAATTTGTCCACCACTTGAAGAGAAAGAAATGACAAAAATCTATCTCAAAACTTTGAGTCCATTTTACTACGGACGAATGGTTGCAAGTGCACCAAATGACTTTAGCGAGATGGTAAATATGGGTGTACGTTTAGAAGAAGCAGTTCGAGAAGGACGCTTGAACAAAGAACCAGAATCTTCTGTTGGTCCAAGGAAGTATGGAAGTTCTTTCCAGAAGAAAAAGGATCAAGATGTCAGCAATGTCTTGCACAAAATCAAGAAGAAATTCCAACCTCAAGTTGCAACAATAACTCCGGTTGTTAACTCAGCGCCAGCTTATCAACCTCAGGTTTCGCAACAACAAATTCAACAAATGTCGCAGCAACCTCAGCAGCAGGTTCGACCTCCAAATTACACCAATCGGGCTCCAAGGTATCCTGCCTTTGACCCCGTACCAATGCCGTATGCAGAATTGTTTCCAACATTACTGGCAAAAGGACTCATTCAGACAAGAAGTCCTCCAAATCCTACAAACAGTTCCTCACCATGGTATAAGGCTGACCAATCTTGTCCCTATCATCAGGGGGCACCAGGTCACAATATTGAGAAATGTTTCCCTTTCAAGATTGACGTCCAACGATTAGTGAAGAGCGGAATGCTATCCTTCAAAGATACTAGTCCAAACGTCCAAGCAAATCCTTTGCCGCAACATAAAGAAGCTTCAGTAAATCTGATAGATCAACACCCCAACGTCATTCAAATCTACGACATTCGTCAGATAGGGGAAAATCTTGTCAAGATGCACGCTAAACAAGCTGGGTACGGTCATGTACCACCTCACAACTACTTCACATGTGAAATTTGTCCAAAGAATAATCAAGGATGTGCCGTAGTTCAAGCTGCATTACAAGAACAAATGGACTTAGGATGGATTGAACATATCCGAGTCAGAACTGAACATGACATCAACATGGTTCAAGGATGTCCAGGAGAATACAAAATCTACAAAGTTGAAGATCTTGAAGGATCGGTAGTCAGGTTCCATAAAACTTTAAATGGACTTGCCTACTTTGGAACGGATTTCCACCCTTACAGTAGATGCGAAATCTGTCGAAGAAATTCACGAGGATGTTTGCGTGTTCGCAACGACATTCAGAAGCTGATGGATGACAATACCATTACTGTTCTTGCCAACAGAGAAGATGATGAAGTCTTTACCGTATCTCCTCAAGTTAATCAAGTTGAACCAACGCAAGTTAAGTATGACAGCAGGAAGACAGCAGTTGCGCCACTAGTCATCTACTTACCAGGTCCTGTACCGTATGAGTCTAGCAAGGCTATACCATACAAGTACAATGCTACATTCATTGAAAATGGTAAGGAAATACCATTACCGTCTGTTGTCAACATTGCTGATGTTAGTCGAGTCACCAGAAGTGGACGAGTCTTCAACAGAACAACAGAAAATGTGGAGAAACCTTCGGAGGAAGTACCACATAGGCAAGACAATCATCCGACCAATGCTGTTCAAGCGAAAGAAAATGATGAGATCTTGAAGTTAATCCAGAGGAGTGAATACAACATTGTAGATCAATTGCTACATACTCCGTCTAGGATATCTGTTCTCTCCCTGCTATTGAGTTCTGAAGCTCATAGGAAAGCTCTACAGAAAGTTTTGGAACAAGCTTTCGTAGAACCAAGTGTTACTATAAGCCAATTCAACAACATCGTTGCCAACATCTCCGCCGGAACTAACCTAAGTTTCTGTGACGAAGATCTTCCTGAAGAAGGAGTGGACCATAATCTTCCACTTCACATCTCAGTTGGCTGCATGGGTGATACACTCACAGGAGTCCTAATAGACAATGGATCCTCTCTCAACGTCATGCCTAAATCAACATTATCAAGATTATCTTTCGAAGATTACCCTCTAAGAAAAAGTCATGTCATCGTCAAAGCATTTGATGGATCAAGGAAGTCAGTTTTCGGAGAAGTGGATCTTCCCATAACTATTGGACCTCAGACGTTCAAAATCACTTTCCAAGTTATGGACATTCCTGCATAATACAGTTGTTTGCTAGGTCGCCCATGGATTCATGAGGCTGGGGCAATTACTTCAACACTTCATCAGAAACTGAAGTTCATAAGAAATGACAAATTGGTAACCGTATATGGAGAACGAGCTCTGATCTTCAGCAACCTGTCATCATTCTCCGACATAGAACCAAAAGAAGTTGTTGGAACTAAATTCCAGGCACTTTCCTTGGACAAAGGAAAGGAGAAAGCAGCATCTATCTCTTCATACAAAGATGCAATCCAAGTTATATAGGATGGCACTACCAGTGGTTGGGGGCACATTAATATTCCTACCAACAACAAGAACAGAACAGGAGTCGGATTCTTTCCGACATCATCAAAGGCAATCCCAGGGATTGAGGTAGTTCTCCCTATTCAAGAAACTTTCTGCAGTGGAGGTTTTCTTCAACCTGTTCAACAAACAGTCAATACCATCGGTACGGAAAACACCGATGAAGAGGAATGGTTATCCTATCTTAACAGAGCAGGATACATAGCCCTATCAGAGTCTGATTCACCTTGTTGTTATCCGACTAAAGGATCTGAAAGTAAGACTCAACCAAGCAGTGATGAAGTTACTGACAGCTTCACCACCAGAAGTCATGGTTCATCAGAAGAAGTTCCTCCTATCCCCGAAGAAACCTGGGATACATTAGGAGAACCAAGCGGAAAATTCGACTACATGGTAAAATACTCCGCTCCTGAAAGTTCAAGAATCTCTCTTGAAGACATTGTTCCAACTGGATGGAACAGTGATTTTGAATACCTCTCTCAGCCAAAAGAGATGTATAACCCTTGCTATTCATCATCATCGACTGGTGAAATCATCATTGATGATTATATCCCCAAGTCACCTTCCGAGGCTACGGATCTAGAGTTCACATATCTAGTCAATGCCATCTTGGGAGAAGAGCAAGACCAAAATACAGAAGAGGATGATCTCGAAAGTGTCTCCGACAACGAGTCTCTCCATTCAGAAGATTGGAAGTTTCCTCAAAATAAAAAACATACTCCACTTGGAAATGGGTATGCTCACACCGCTCAGTCTGCTGAAGTAGAAGAAGATCGTCTGAGTGTTGCAAAGACAGTGGTTGGTAAATCAAGACCTACCATAGGCCAACTTAAGCCTAAGGTTCCAGATTACTTAGTGCACAATGGGGTTCGCCACTACTGGACAGCTGTTGAAGTTTCAACTGTTGTTCGCACTCCTAAGTAGGAACTTTCACCGTTATTTTGTCCTCTCACCATAGCCCAGGGTGAAGAGATGTTTCATAGGGCTTTGCATTTTACTATTTCTTAGGAAAATGTCCCTCTTTGCTTCGCCCAAAGCAATAGAGTTTTGTTTTATAGGGTCTTTGTTTCAAGAAATGACTGTCAATAAATAAAAATGTCATTCTGTTCCTTTGTTAGTTTTTCCTTTTCTTTTTTCGGAAATTGGTAATCCTAAAAAACACCCATAAAAAACATCAAAATATTCCATTAACTGCATACACCGAGTCTTCCCTCGTTGTCTAAATAAAACTTATCACACATATGCAGATTAATCATAAAATACCCCGTTGAAACGAACGACCGTATGACTTCTCCAAGCTTTGAGTTTCCTGTATTCGAGGCAGAGGAAGAAGAAGACGAAGAAGTATCAAAGGAAATTTCACGGTTACTTCAACAAAAGGAAGAGGCCATTCAGCCATACAATGAGCCTCTAGAGATCATTAACCTTGGTTCCGATGGAAACAGAAAAGAGGTTAAGATTGGAGCTTCGCTCAGTTCAGAGATCAAAGAGAGTTTGATACAACTGCTCAGAGAATTCTCAGATGTCTTCGCTTGGTCTTATCAAGATATGCCAGGGTTGGATACCAGTATAGTGGAGCATCACTTGCCATTAAAAGCAGAATGCCCTCCAGTATAGTGGACGACATGATTGCCAAATCAGAAAATGAAGAAGATCACATACGGAATCTGACAAAGTTATTTCAACGCTTATGGAAGTTTCAGCTTCGCCTGAACCCCAACAAGTGCACCTTTGGTGTCTACTCGGGAGAACTCCTTGGTTTCATTGTCAGCAAACGAGGAATTGAAGTAGATCCATACAAAGTCAAGGCAATTCAAGAAATGCCTTCACCCAGAACCGAGAAACAAGTTAGAGGATTTCTTGGACGTCTGAATTACATCTCGAGATTCATATATCTCATGACTACAACTTGCGCTCCTATTTTCAAACTTCTACGGAAAAATCAAAGTTGCGTCTGGACAGACGATTGTCAGAAAGCGTTCGACAGCATTAAGGAATATCTGCTCGAACCACCCATCTTGTCTCCTCCAGTGGAAGGAAGACCTTTGATAATGTACTTAACCGTCTTAGAAGATTCCATGGGTTGTGTCCTTGGACAGCAAGACGAGACAAAGAGAAAAGAGCATGCCATTTACTACCTGAGCAAGAAATTCACTGACTGTGAATCCCGCTACTCCATGCTCGAGAAGACGTGTTGTGCTTTGGCCTGGGCTGCCAAGCGTCTCCGCCAGTACATGATTCGACATACTACTTGTTTGATCTCTCATATGGATCCAATCAAGTACATCTTTGAGAAGCCTGCTTTAACTGGGAGGATTGCCCGTTAGCAGATGTTGTTATCAGAATATGACATTGAGTATCACGCTCAGAAAGCCGTGAAAGGAAGCATTCTAGCTGAGCACCTGGCTCACCACCCACTCAATGGTCATGAATCAACCAGTTTCGACTTTCTGGACGAGAACGTCATGTACCTCAAGATGAAAGATTACGACGAGCCACTACCAGACGAAGGACCTGAGATAGGATCCCAGTGGGGCTTAATCTTTGATGGAGCTGTCAATGCTTATGGACGAGGAATTGGGGAAATCATTGTTACACCTCAGGGTACCCATATTCCATTTATTGCCAGATTAACTTTCAAGTGCACAAACAATGAGGCCGAATATGAAGCTTGCATCATGGGTCTCGAAGAAGCCATGGATCTAAGAATCAAACACTTGGATGTATACGGAGATTCTGCTTTGGTCATCAATCAAATCAAAGGAGAATGGGAAACACGCCAACCAGGGCTAATCCCTTACAAAGACTACGCGAGAAGATTGTTACCATTCTTCGACAAGGTAGATTTTCATCACATTCCTCGTGAAGAAAACAACTTGGCTGATGCATTAGCCACACTCTCTTCCATGATTAGGATAAATCATTGGAATGACATTCCTCAGATCGATGTTATACGCCTAGATAGGCCCGCTCATGTTTTCACAGTAGAAGCAATCATCGATGACAAACCGTGGTATCACGACATCAAAAACTTTCTTCAAAAGCAAGAGTACCCTCTTGGGGCGTCAAAGAAAGATAGAAAGACTTTGAGAAGGTTAGCTTGTAGATTCTTCCTGAATGAAGATGTTCTGTACAAGAGAAACTTCGACATGGTTCTGCTCAGATGCGTTGACAGAAAAGAAGCAGAAGTACTCATGAGAGAAATACATGAAGGTTCCTTTGGTACTCACACCAATGGACACACCATGACAAGGAAAATACTGAGAGCAGGATATTATTGGCTGACGATGGAGTCAGATTGCTACCAGTACACAAAGAGGTGTCACAAATGTCAGATCTACGCCGATAGAATTCATGTGCCACCATCTCTTCTCAACATACTCTCTTCCCCTTGGCCTTTCTCCATGTGGGGAATCAACATGATTGGAATGATCGAGCCAAAAGCGTCCAACGGACATTGCTTCATCTTGGTAGCTATAGACTATTTCACCAAATGGGTTGAAGCATCTTCATATGCAAACGTTACAAGACAAGTTGTCGTCAGGTTTATCAAAAATCACATCATCTGTCGCTACGGCATTCCTAGCAAGATAATCACTGACAATGGGTCAAATTTGAATAACAAAATGATGAAGGAGCTTTGTGAAGAATTCAAGATTGAACATCACAACTCATCTCCTTACAGACCAAAGATGAATGGAGCTGTAGAAGCAGCCAACAAAAACATCAAGAAAATCATTCAGAAGATGGTCATCACTTACAAGGATTGGCATGAAATGCTCCCGTATGCTCTTCATGGTTACCGTACATCAGTACGTACTTCGACTGGAGCAACTCCTTTCTCCCTTGTATATGGCATGGAGGAAGTCCTACCTATAGAGGTTGAAATCCCATCAATGAGAGTCTTGATGGAGGCAAAATTAACAGAAGTCGAGTGGTGTCAAAGCAGATTCGATGAATTGAACTTAATCGAAGAAAAGCGCATGATAGCTTTATGCCACGGACAGCTATACAATTATTTTTCATTCCAACTTTATTATGAAAAATCTTTGAAAAGAAGTTACGACTTGACGTTCGATCAAGTGTTTTTTATTTTAAAGAAATTGAGTTAAGTAGAAGAGATACTTGACGTTGGATAAATCACTCGCGTTGCATTCAATTCGAACTTGATTTGGAAAAAGGCACGATGTTGGGTCAAACGTATTTTTGTTTAGTTTTCTCCATCGAATCCAATTTTTACCGTCAAGCATTGGAAGCAAATTAGGAATTCCATTAGTTCCATTCATCTTTGCAACGATTGATTCACGTTCCCTGAAAACACAATCTCTAACGTGAAGGTGGATAAGTGGTGTGTCTTTTGTAACACCCCATTTCTATCCGGAGAATATTATAAAAATCAGAGTTATAAATTTTTCAACATAGCATGGGATGCTGGACTTTCAACTTAAAAACAACGACATTCAATCATTTATAATTTAGATACATAACACATAATTTATGATGAACTGACAACAACCTGTTTTATTCTTTAAAAAAGAAAATAACTTTTAATTAAGCAGCGGAATCTCAATATTCAACTTCAATTGGCATCACAATTTTTGTTCAACTAAAAATAACTTCAAAACAACAACTCTTTCATGTAATCATCTTAAGATTCAACAACTAAAATAAATTCAACAATAAAAACAACATGCGTTCATCCCCCGAGTGTTATGTATCAGAGTGACCAACACCTGACTTGAAATAATAAATGTAAGCAGCCTTCATCCTAGATTACATGCACGTTATCAACATACAGGCTATTATTTATAAAAAAAGTGACAAAAGTGTTTACACCAGATTGGAACCCACCCACGTAATATGTAATATGTAATATGTAATATGTGCATAGTTGAAACTGATATCCCATTGGAATAGGCATGAACTTAGCAATTAAATGAGAAACTGGATTTATATTATAAATTAAAATTGATAAAGCCATAAACCGTTTAGTTTACCATGTAATTTTTAAAATAAAATTTAAATAATATTGATATATTATGATAAAATAATTAAAGATCTTCTAAATAATATATTCTTATTATTTTTTTTAGTTTTTGATGTTATTTATAATTTTAATAAAATATGAGTTTTTTCTTTTATATTTTTTATTAGGGTCAATGTTAAAAATGAGAACAGGGTCTCTAATTTTTCCGAGACGGCCCTGTCAACATAGGGGTAACATTCAAACAGAAGGGGTGAGATATCGAACCATATATAGTGGCAAAATTCTGACACATTAAATATTAAAAAAATGTGTTTAATTCTGCTATCAACTATTTCTATTCTCCAAGTTATATTTATGATAATAAATTATTATTTATTTGATATTAGAGTAAAAAATCATATCAATCGAAAAATGTTAAGTAAATTCGAAAAAAACTTAATTAGGAACTTTTTCTTTACGGGGCATTAGTTATATGTACTATTTTTTAAATAACAATTACATATATTATCACTGATAATTAAATATCTTTCTGATTTAAGGAATTTTTATTTTAAAATTCAAAACCTAACTTCTTTTGCCGATAGTGAGAACCTACACAAATATTAAACCTTATGTTAAATATATTTCCTCGCCAAATTAATATAATAATAAATTTAATAAAATTATTATTTTCCTATATTTATTTCTATCAATGATTTCATAAATGAAAGATCTGGTAATTTTTTATTTTACTAAAAAAAAAAAAGTTATAGAGGCAGATTAAGTTGTGTGGTTGGGGCTCTTGCCAATCTTAAATTTTTTTCTAGTCAATTTACATTTATGAAATAGTCAATTACAAAAAATATAATATATTCTAATAAAAATTCATATGTTTAATTATTTATTGAAAACATTATATAATTACATGTTTAACTCATATAGATGTGTGTGGAGATTAGTAAAAAAAAATGTATAAAGTACGTTGAAACAAAAAAAAACAATTATTTTTTAAAATATGTTTGTCTGAATTGTCTGACACGTGTGTCATACCCCAAATTTGTCCTACCCTAACTGGCTTAGGCTTTGCATTCATGCACGTACATCACTTAGGTCATAATCCATATCCATGCATTCATATCATTGGTGCTATTCAAAGGCTAGCAAGAAAAAGCTCTATTACAAAGAAGTTTGATCAAAGAACAAGAAGACTGAGGTGTAACCGTATGGTTCCATGCTTAAGGAAGCCCTCCTGGATTAGGGTCTCTCTCTGTCTCAAGTCAAGGCATTGGTTGAAGGATACGAGCTTGCAAATAATCCGGCTCTTTAAATCAGGGTCTCTTCGACCAAAGTCAACCAGTTGACTTTCTGGTCAACACTTAATCAGGAATGGCTTCTATGTGTGAAAAGCTTCTCATACTGACCATGTGGATGTGTTTGTTTAACTGGATTTGGCTAGAGGAGGTTTAATCGGGAATTTCATCAATAGTCGGAAAAATCTGAACAGTTGACTTTTGTGTCAAAATCGGGAAAATTATTCAAATATTGACTTTTGGTGGAAAATTAGTCAAGAAAAGTCGGAGAATGGATAAAATCGGGAGTTCAGCAAAAAGTTGGGAAAAATAGTAAAAAGGCAAAATTCCAACACTTAGAAAATTTTTGGGTATTTTGGATCTTGTTGAGCAGTCCACTTCAGCACTGGATTACACGTGTCAAATGGCGTTTTCTGGAAAAATTTCCAACATCAAAGTTGTTCCTCTCATGGAGGAGAACAACTTTGTAGTTGAACACTTTTTCATTTGAAGCTTGTATGAAGAGATAAAATAGTGTGAAGTTGCTGAAAAGTCACTTGATCCAAGTCACAATTCAGGCCATAAGGCAGGGCGTGACCTAGCATTTTCACAAACACATGGCATGCCAAATCTCCAGTCATTTTTAGAGCTGTACAGAAGTGATATGAATGCAAACTTGGTATCATTCTCTTCTTTGCCATATCATCTATCCATTGAAACAAGAATTGGGACAATTGAGCAAATATTGAGTGAGATACAAGCCTTCAAAGTGGTGCCCCAACCCTGACCAAATCCTGCAGGCAGCCATGACACAGAATTCTGGGCACGCAACGCATTTCAGCGAACACGTGGTGGGCCAAATGTCAAGGTCTCTTTCTTCCTCCACAAGTCTCTATCTTAAACAAGCCCAGTTCTAAACTATTCTTTGTCATGTCCTCTATCCAATGAGACCAGTATCAATGATTTTGGACACGTATTGATCAAGATAGAGAGGCTCAAAGTACCACACTCGCAGAGTCACAATCTGACCATACGCATGGGACAGCATGCTGCTGGGCGTGTGCAGTGGTAATTGCATGAGTTCAAGGCTATTTTCCTTATACTTCTAAGCCTTATCTTGAGGTATTTCCAACACCAATCTTGTTCTATCTCATGCCCTCTTTGATATGACACCATTCTTGCATCATTTAACAACCCATGGTTTGAGATATAAGTGTTTAAAGTAAGCACCACAGCATGAAGAAAAAAAAGCATAGCAACACACAATTGCACCACACGCATATTAAAGTCCCACATTGGAAAAATGAAAAAAACTGTGTTGCAAGTCCCACATTGGAAAAATGGAAAAAGAGGTATTGCAAACTATTCCAAGTCCCACATTCAAGGATTGTGAATCACAAACCAATGGTTGGCCATATAAGTAAAAACTCATGCAAGGTCATTTGACACTTCCACTCTTCACTATATCACCATACTCTCTCCCTCTCTCTCTCTTACTCTCCCTCTCTCCCTCTCTCTCTCTTACTCTCTCTCTCTCTCTCTCCCTCTCTCTCTCTCTCTCTCTCTCTCTCTCTCTCTCTCTCTCTCTCTCTCTCTCTCTCTCTCTCTCTCTCTCTCTCTCTCTCTCTTCTCCCTCTTCCCACCACCCTAACAAACACCTCCCACCACCATCACAACGACCTTCAACCATGCACAAAGAAAAAGCCACCACGAGAGAGCTGATACAATAAGCACACTTTCTCCGCACTCGTTGATCATCATCATCTTCGACTCATCACCACTACAATCGCCGCCTCTAGCTGCCATAGCAACAACTCTTCTCTGTCACTGCAATCGTTCAGTCACTATCATCTCAACCTCCACGTTCCCGTCGAGCCACCCTACATTCGGACTCTCTCCTATCTCCATCTACAGCGTCCAAGCCTCACAGTTTCTTCACCACCACCAAGAATCATAGCTTGTAGAGCACCTTCCTCTTCCTCGATTCAAGAATCATAACAAGTAAGCCTCATAGCCCTGCTCAGCATGTAGATGATAATGCTAGATTCGGTAATGTTTGCTTGTGTGCCTTAAATATTGTGTGTTTTGATTCTTGGATTCAATACTAATCAATGTGCGTCTCGCTGAGAATAGATCCTGTGTTTGAACTCTGTGCGTGAGTACGAGTAGGCTAGGTAACCGCATGTCTGTTTTGGAAAGTTTCACCGATTTGGGATGTTGTGTTGTTTCGGTTTGTATGCTAGAGGGAATATCATGGAATAATAATGTTGGATTCGAGCTCAGTGTCAAAAACCGAGCGGAACAGTGTTGATTTGGTGGATTTTTGGGCGGAGGCATGATCTCCGGCGGCGGAGCTAGCCCGGAGAAGACGACCGGAGTTGCTCCGGCGTCTGTTTGCATGTGCATGGTGGTGGGTCCGCTCATGACGTGGCCTGCCTTTATTGGTCTCTTTTCCCATCATCTTGGTAGTTTGTTTTATTACAATAATTAGATGGTGAGGTGGCGTAGTTTGAGTGGCTGGAACGTCATCTTTGTCTTATTGAACTTAAATGATTTTTGCCCAATTGATATTTTGTTGCCATATATTTTGTCACGTTCTACATATTAATATGCATGCTAATAAGACAAAAAACCATGCAATAAAATCTGAATTGATAATGCATTGAAGTGGTGGATAGATAATGTTGGGCCTCGCATGCATTGGGCTTTTATTTTGTTTCTGGATCTCACCCCCATTATGTTAACGCACCTGTAGTCCGTGGGAGCTGGGCCTGAACGTTAATGCTTCCCCACCCCCTGAATCAGGCCCGTCTTCTGCCTACAACTAGTTTTAGTTCATTTTGAAATCACTCTCTGCACCCCCTTTGATATAATGAAAACAACATGAAAAATTTGAGTTTCCTTTTAATTTCTTTTGCTTATTAATTGAGTTTTACTTAAATAAAAATTGACAAAAACATTTTTCACTCTATTAGACTTTTTAGAATTTTTTCTTTTAATTGATTTTTAATAATTGTTTTCTTTGAGTGTTAATTGGCTGATAAACCATAAAATAAATAGTTCCTTGTGTTAATTCAAAATTAGTTTCCCATGTGAATAAAAATAGAATTGCTTGTGAACATCTTTGTGAATAATGTAGATTTTAATTCTTTTTCTTTCTATGAATATTTCCCATGCATGTGAATTGTCTAAAATGCCCTTGGTCTTTAAATTTGTTTTCTCATTTAATTGCTTTTCCCCCTCATTTTCCCTTAGAATAATCAATAACATAGATGTAGAAATTAGGACTAGTTCCCTTTTTGCATTCTTTTTCTTTTCAACTCTAAAACATTTAATAAAAACACTTGAATAAAATCCCTTTAAAAAATACAAAGAAAACACTTAAAACACTAATAATCAAAGTGAAAATTCTTAAAAAGGGAATGGAACCTTGAAACATCCCTTGCTTAAGGGAATGTTCGAGTGCTTGGATCTCCCTTGCTTAAGGGTTCCATTCAGGCGTAAGTTCCCAACTTCTAAAAAGCACCAACCAAAGAGTAACTCGAGTTTCCCTTGCTTAAGGGATTTCCTTGAAACACTCAAAGTCTCTTTCTCATCTCTCCTTTCTTAAGGGCATTGTTATCTCCGCTCCATTGCATCCTAGGCTGTCCCGTTATGCAAGAGCGCGAGCGTTAACTCCGCCCAACTAAAAAACACAAAAACAAACAAAACTATGGAGCCGAACTACGGCGCTCTGATTCCTGAAAAGGATACGTAGGCATCAAGTCGCGGGGCTTGAACGAGCACATTTGTAAATATTCCTTCTTTTCCCCGTATTTCTTTTGCATTCATTCGCATGTAGACATAGACATAGTACACACCCTTTAGATAGAAACAAACATAGGTGGATACCATCGAGTACGATGGGCGCGAGGGGTGCGAATACCTTCCCCTTGCGTAACCGACTCCCGTACCTTGATTCTCTGGTCGCAAGACCCTGTTCCTTCCTTTGCTAGGTTTTTTGATATTCCTTTCCCTTATGGGATAAATATATTGGTGGCGACTCTGTTCATTTTTTCGCGAGCGTGCGACAGCTGGAGACTCTGCTGGGGATGTTGCTAGACCTGTTGCTGGTCCATCCTTAGTGAGTCGATCCTAGCCTGCGTTTGTTTGTTTATTTACTGGGTGTTTACTTGTTTTTATGTCTATACCTTGTATATATGTTTGCATGCTTATTCTTTGCCTGCATATCATGTTTATTTCTGTTTGCACATCATGCATATGGATTATATTCTGTGTTCCCTGGGGTCTTCTGTTCTGTTTTGCAGGTGGGGGGGTTTGTACGAGGTAAAAGGCCCACTACCCAGGCCAAGTGACACCTAGGATTAGCGTGGATGCTCATGTTGGCTCCCGTAGCTCTTGCTACGATCGAGTTGATGTGGGGTACCACAACTGGGCGAGGTTCTTTCATGGAACACTGTGTCTGGCACGCTTGTTGCCTCAAACACTTTGTACCCCATGGGAACTATAGACCCCAGTGACCATTAGGGACCACCTGTCCGTGTCTAGAATTCATACCCGTGAGTTTTGGGGAGGGACAGGATACTAGCCTTCATCATACCCGGATTTCCATTTTGCAATCTGAAGCCGGAATTTTGAACCTGTTACAATCAGTATTACCCAGATTATTCGGAACTGCGAGAGACATTCAGTCTCTCACCACATCACGCACATGACACATCATGCTATTGCATCCACCTCACTTCATTTGTGGAGAATCCTAAAATCTATTTCCAAAAAGAGAAAAGAAAAGAAAAAGAATATACACATACCTTTTTGCAAAAAAAAAAAAGAAGAAAAATAAAAGAAAAGAAATAATGAAAAGATTTTAGGATTCTCCCAATGAAATGCATTCCACCATATCATTTAACATGCATGTTCATTTATTTTCAGGAACTTTTTGGCTTTGTCTCCGACTAACACATGGCTCCACCACTGAAGACTGGCGGGCGCAATTTCTCTTATTCTTTTGTGAATCCGAATCTGAATTCTGTTGAGTGTTTGGCAAAGAAGATCACGCCGGATGAGTCAACCAATTTCCGAGAAAAATATGGGTACATTCTGAGCCTCCTCAAGATGCCATTCACCAAGTATGAGCAAGAGGGAGTTCATACTTTGCTTCAGTTCTATCATCCTTCCCTCCGTTGTTTCGCATTCACTGATTATCTTTTGGCCCCTACCTTGGAAGAGTATTCGTCATTCCTTGGCATTCCTGTTGGGAAAGAGGTACCTTACTATAGCACCATGAAAGCCCCCGATTCCATTGAAATTGCTAAGGCTCTTTATTTGAGCAAGTCGGTCGTGGAAGCAAATCTCACCAAGAAGGGAGGAAGTTTTAGTTTTCGTATGGAGTTCCTGGTTAAGAGAGGTTGTGATGCTGCAGAAGCCGGAGAGTGGGACACTTTTAGAGCTATCTTGGCTCTAAGTATATATGGTATTGTGATGTTCGCAAATGTACCTGACTTTGTTGATATGAATGCCATCCACATATTCATTCTGCAGAACCCCGTTCCTACACTTCTGGGGGATGTTTATCATTCCGTTCATCATCGAAATGGGCAGAAAGGAGGTTTGGTTAGATTCTGTGCTCCGTTGCTATACCGTTGGTTCAGATCACATTTGCCGGAACGTGGAGCTTTTGTTGATAGTAGGTACACATCTAGATGGGCTGAGAGAATTATGGGGCTTAGAGCTAAGGACATTGTCTGGTACAACCGATCTTTGGATGACATGGAAGTTGTTATGAGTTGTGGGAAGTTCAAAAATGTGCCTCTCATGGGCATCAGAGGTGGGATCAACTATAATCCTGTCCTGGCTAGAAGAACATATGGATATGCTTTCATTAGTCCTCCTGAACAAGCAGAGATTGCTGAGAATATTTTCTATCATTCAGCCACCAATGTTGGGCAAATGGCAGAAGCTGTGCAAGCTTGGAAGAGTATTTGCTGGAGGGATAAGAAGCATTTCGGTCAAAGAGACTGTGCGACTTATAAAGACTATACTGAGTGGGTTGAAGTTGTGGCTAACACCCAAGGGATGCCTTTCCCTCCAAAGGATCCTTCGTATCCTCCTGCTGGTGCACAACCCAACATTGTCTCCATGCCTCGTTATAATCAAACTGTTGAGCAGAATCGGAAGTTGACTGAACAAATGGAAACAATGCAAGTTAAGGTGAATACTGATAGGCAAGAGAAGCTTTCTGCTCTTCACAAGTTGAAAATAAAAGAAATAGAACTTGAAGAATTGTATGCTAGAGGAAGTACTTCTCAGAAAAGGCCAAGGGTGGCCATAGACTCTAAATCTGCTAAATCTCAAGAGAGGGAGCTGAAAGAACATTACGAGGCTCAGTTGGCAGAATTAACTAAAAAGCTCCAGATTCAGACTGAAAACGCCAATTCAGAGAAATCTCGTCGCAAGAAAGCAGAAAAACTCTTGATGGATCGCCAGAATACCATAGAGAAGTGTTATGAAGAGATCCGAAAGCTTAAGGGCCAGATAAGAGAAAAAGACCAGAGTAATGCCCAAGTTCAAGAGGAAGCTAGGTATTGGGAGGTGAAGAATCGCCACATGGAAACAATGCACTTCAGAAAAAACCTGTTGATTCAAGAGATCATTAAGAGGCTCACCCGTGATGAGACCAAGAAGCTCTTTGAAGAAATGAAGACTTGGAGTGATAAGAACATCGGAGAAAGCCCCTACCGTCATGTGGACATGGGAGATCCTGCTTAGTCTTGATTTTTGTTGTAGAATCACCACCAGTTTTGTTGGATGGGGTTCTTATCTCTATTTTCTGTATTTGTTGGCTCATGGGAGTAGAATATTTTGTACTTTAAAAACTTGGTTGTGGAATTAATCGATTATGTTTCCTGATCTTGTTTGCTTATCCCGGTTGTGCTTATCTTGGTTATGCTTCACTATCTTGTGTTGTTGGTTTGAGACAAAGCTAAAAAGTCTTGAAAATAATAAAACATGCACACATGCACCCATGCACTCATATCATACTACATTTTCAGGTTTTTATCAAATTCTAATTGGGGTCCCTTCCAAATCCAGATTTCTTTTCCGACGACGAAGCTGACTTTCTTACATCCTTACCGCACCAGGAGCAACGAGAGAATCATGGATCAATTTGAACAGAGTCAAGCTGCCCTCCGTAGGGATATGGATGTTATGGGGGAAAGAATGACCCAACTTATGGAGACTCTCCACGTCGTTGTCCAAGGACAAGAAGAGCTCAGAAAGAGCGTTGCTGGATTGATCAAGGATACTCCTACTAACTCTGCTGATGGGGGAGTAAAAACTAAGGAGATTCCTGTTGAGGGGATAGCAAAGGTAGTGGATGACCACCACGAGGTTATTAATCTGGAACATGATCTTACTGCTGAGTTGACCGAGACTGCTAAGATGTACCAAGCTCTCGAAGAACGCCTTAAGGCCGTTGAGGTTGCTAAAACTTCGAGTTTCGACACCGCTGCTTTGAGCTTGGTACCTGGAATTGTGATTCCACCGAAGTTCAAGGTGCCAGATTTTGATAAGTACAAGGGAGTTACTTGCCCAGAAACTCACATTCGTTCTTACTGTCGTAAGATGGCCGTTCATGCCGAGAACGAACCTCTGCTTATGCATTTCTTCCAGGACAGTCTCACAGGAGCCCCGTTGGAGTGGTATATGAAACTTGAGAGGGCCAATGTCAGTACTTGGGGAGGACTTGTTGATGCCTTCTTGAAACAATACCACTACAATACTGCTATGGCTCCTAGCCGCGCCCAACTGCAAAATATGTCACAAAAGTCTGAAGAATCTTTCAAAGAATACGCCCAGAGGTGGCGTGAACTTGCTGCTCGAGTTCAACCTCCTCTTCTCGACTGAGAATTGATTGATCTGTTTATGGTTACTCTGAAAGGGCCGTACCTTCAGCACATGGTTAGTAATACTTCTCCATCCTTCTCAGATGTGGTCATCATTGGTGAACGGGTTGAGAACTGTGTAAAAGCTGGTACCATTCAGGGTGTTACTAGTCCTAGCAACTCAAGTGGTAATGGTAAGAAGTCGTATTCTGGGTTTGTGAAGAAGAAAGAAGGGGAAACCAGTACTGCTTCAGTTGACCAAGGTCGAATTCCAGTATACTCTGCTGTTCCACCTCCTTACTACCCGATGCCATATGCTGTTCCCAATCCGTATGCCCCTCAGGCATACGCTGCTGCATTTCCACAACCATGGATGACACCCCAACAGCCTTTCGTACCACAACAACAAGTTGCTGCTCCTCAGAATCGTCAACAGAATCCTAGGCCTCAAGGTCAAAGAGCTCCACAAAGGCAGAGGTACCCTGATAGGCGTATAGATCCGATTCCGATGCCATATGCCCAATTCCTTCCCCAATTACTTGCTGGTCAGTTGGTACAACTCCGTGAAATGGGCCCTCCGCCTAGTCCTCTTCCTCCAGGATATGATGCTAATGCTCGTTGTGAATTCCATTCAGGCGCTCCAGGCCATACGATTGAAAAGTGTAAAGCGTTAAAATACAAAGTCCAGGATCTTCTCGATGACAAGCTTATTTCATTCGCTCCTACTGGTCCTAATGTGCAGAATAATCCTATGCCTCCTCATGCTGGTGCGACCAATGCTATTGGGTTATGTGATGACCAGATCCTGGTAACTGATGTGAATGAAGTCAAAATGCCGCTTGCAATTGTCAGAGAACATCTTGTGCAACAAAGGGTTCTGTGTGAACTACATGACTTCTGTTTGCAATGTTCTTCTAATCCAGAGGAATGTGCCAAGTTGAGGGATGAGATCCAAAAGCTGATGAATGAAGGCGTTCTTAGAGTGGAAAGGGTTGTTTCTGACGAAGATGTGGCTACTCTAGAGATACCTTACTGTCCTGCTGAGGTGTCAAAGAACCAAAGCACCCCTTTGGTCATTCAGGCTCCGAGTACTCCCTTGGTCATTCAAGCTCCGAGAACCCCGTTGGTTATTCAGGTTCCAAATGCCCCTCTGACCCCTTCAAACTCATCTCTCATTCCCTCTCCCGTGAATAATTCCAAGGATGTTCCTTGGAGTTATAATGCTGTGTATATTCGAGGAAAGAAGTATGATTGTCCTCCAGTTGGTAATTCGAGCATCACCAATATTACTGGCACTAGTGGCATCACCCGTAGTGGTCGGATCTTTGCTGCCCCTCCCCCACTTCCTAAAGAAACCAACAAGGATGCTAGTGCACAAACAAAAGGAAAGCAAGCTGCTGTTGATCCTCCTGTAACACGTAATGCACAAGATGTCGAGCAACTCTTGAAAATCATTAAGAAGAGTGATTACAAAGTGATTGACCAACTTGATCAGACCCAAGCCAAGATCTCCATCTTGTCTCTCTTGGTGCATTCTGAAGCTCATCGTGATGCTCTGATAAAAGTTCTGGCCTCCGCTCCCGTGACTCAAGACATTACCGTGCCTCAGTTTGAAGGGGTTGTGACCAACATTGTTACCGGTAATTGTTTGGGTTTTTCTGATGATGAACTTCCACCTGAGGGTAGAGCACACAACAAAGCGTTGCATATTTCCGTCAAGTGTCTGGACGCTGTGTTGTCTCGAGTTCTGATTGATACAGGTTCTTCTCTTAATGTGATGCCCAAGACTACTTTGTTTAAGCTGAGTATGGATGGGGTTATGATGAGACCGTGCATTATGAGTGTCAGAGCGTTTGATGGTTCTAGAAGGTCCGTAGAAGGGGAAATTGATCTGCCTGTTCTGGTTGGCCCTCACATGTTCTATATTTCCTTCTATGTTATGGATATACGTCCTTCATACACTTGCCTCTTGGGTCGTCCTTGGATCCATGCAGCGGGGGCTGTGACATCTACCCTCCATCAGTGTTTGAAATTTGTTGTGAATGACAAGATTGTTGTGATCACTGGTGAAGAGGATTTGATAGTCAATAATCTGGCGTCATACCGTTATGTTGAAGTGGAGGGAGAGATACAAGAGACACCTTTTCAGGCCTTAGAGATTGTGTCGGTTGATAAACTCCCCGTGGCTGAGAATAAGAGGGAACTCGGAGCACCCCTCTCGTCCCTAAATGATGCTAAGGCATTCTTAGAAGCTGGTTGATGTTCATGAGAAGCGAGACAAGTATGGTCTTGGGTATCAACCGTCTTCTTCTACTCAGCTCAGCATAATTCCTGGAAAGAAGGTGATTCCCCCCATTTCTCAAGTGTTCGTCAGTGCAAGCACCAGTTCTGGAAGTCAGGTTCTCGCCGTGGATGATGATGATGAAGAAGATCTCTCCAGATTCATTTGCCATGCTGCGCCTGGACAGGAGCTCAACAATTGGACTATCTTGGACATCCCCAGAGTCACTTTTATGGAGATGTAATTTTCTTGTTTCGATAAGTCATATGCTTCGCCCTAAGCATTTTGACCACTTGTACAAAGAAGGGCCCCCATGTTGTTTCAATTTGTTTAATATCGAATGAAAATCACATCTTCGCATGCAATTACTGTTCCATTTCTTTCATTTTTGTTTTTACTTTAAAAACTTTTTCAAAAATGGCAAAGCTTTTTCTTTTTTTCTTTTTATGTGTTGCATTCTAAGGCATAAATCATCCATCGTGCAGATCCGGCTCGAATTCCATCAAAAATGACAATGTTACAGTTCCACGTCTTAATATCCTTGAGAATCCAATTGACCAAGCTGATGAGGATAGTGGGGAAGATTGTGAAGTCCCCGAGGAATTGGCAAGACTTTTGAGACAAGAGGAGAAATCTATTCAGCCACATCAGGAAGCCATAGAAATCGTCAACCTCGATTCAGAAGAAGCAAAGAGAGAAGTCAAGATAGGGGCCGCTTTGCAAAGTGATGTAAAGAGAATGTTGATTGAGCTGCTTCGAGAGTATGTTGACATCTTCGCCTGGTCATACGGAGACATGCCTGGTTTAGACACAGATATAGTTATGCACAGGTTACCGCTCAAACCAGAATGTCCGCCTGTAAAGCAGAAACCACGAAGAACTCGACCTGATATGGCTTTGAAAATTAAGGAGGAAGTTGAAAAATAGTTGAAGGCGGGTTTCTTATCTGTGTGTGAATATCCTCCTTGGATTGCAAACATAGTACCTGTTCCTAAGAAGGACGGAAAGGTACGCATGTGTGTTGACTACCGAGATTTGAATAGGGCAAGTCCGAAGGATGATTTCCCTCTGCCTCATATTGATGTGCTAGTCGACAACACTGCTCAGTATTCGGTGTTCTCCTTCATGGATGGTTTTTCTGGCTATAATCAAATAAAGATGGCTCCCGAAGATATGACCAAGACTACCTTTACTACTCCGTGGGGTACGTATTATTATAAGGTGATGCCTTTTGGTCTTAAGAATGCTGGTGCAACATATCAACGAGCAATGGTGACTCTCTTCCATGACATGATCCATAAAGAGATTGAGGTGTACGTCGATGATATGATTGCAAAATCCCAAACTGAGGAGGAACACTTGGTATATCTTGGGAAACTGTTTGCTCGTTTGCGTAAATTCAAGTTGAGGCTTAATCCAAACAAGTGCACTTTTGGAGTGCGATCTGGAAAATTACTTGGATTCATTGTGAGCCAATGAGGGATTGAGGTCGACCCTGATAAAGTAAGAGCAATACAGAACATGCCAGCACCGAAGAATGAAAAAGAAGTTCGAGGTTTCCTTGGGAGATTGAATTACATAGCCAGGTTCATTTCTCATCTCACTGACACTTGTGAACCCATCTTCAAACTGCTGCGCAAAAATCAAGATATCCGTTGGGATGATCATTGTCAGGAAGCCTTCGAAAAGATCAAGCAGTATCTCCAAGAGCCACCAATTCTCATGCCTCCGGTTCCTGGGAGGCCGCTTCTTATATACTTAACTGTGCTTGAAGGATCTATGGGGTGTGTGCTGGGCCAACATGACGAGTCTGGTCGAAAAGAGTGCGCCATTTATTACCTGAGCAAAAAGTTTACCAATTGTGAATCCCGCTACTCACTACTCGAGAAAACTTGCTGTGCTTTGGTATGGGCTGCTCGCCGACTGAGGCAGTATATGTTGACTCACACCACTCTATTAATCTCCAAAATGGACCCGATAAAGTACATCTTTGAAAAACCGGCTCTTACAGGAAGACTAGCCCGATGGCAAATGCTTTTATCAGAATACGATATCCAGTATGTCACACAGAAGGCCATCAAAGGGAGTGTCCTTGCAGATCATCTTGCTCATCAGCCATTAGAAGAGTATCAGTCAATGAAGTTTGACTTTCCTGATGAAGACATCATGAAATTAGATGATAATGAAGGACCCGAACCAGGAGAGAGATGGACTCTCACGTTCGATGGTGCGTCAAATGCTATGGGCCATGGTATTGGGGCAGTTTTGACTTCTCCTCGTCAAACTCACATCCCTTTCACAGCCAGAATATGCTTTGATTGCATGAACAATGTCGCAGAATACGAAGCTTGCATAATGGGTCTCGAAGCAGCCATTGATATGAGAATCAAGATCCTTGGGGTTTATGGGGATTCTGCCTTGGTTATACATCAAGTGAGAGGTGATTGGGAGACACGACACCCCAATTTAGTTCCTTATAAAGACTATATCTTGGAGTTGCTGCCCGCTTTCGAGGAGATCACTTTCAATCACATCCCCCGAGAAGAAAATCAATTGGCAGATGCTTTGGATACTTTGGCGGCTATGTTCAGAGTTAGCTCCCCTAAAGAAATGCCGGACATAACGATCCTCCGTTACAAAGAACCTGCACATGCATTCCCTGCCCACTGTCTCACTACTGAAGATGTGTATGATGAAAAGCCATGGTATTACGACATCAAGAGGTATGTTGAGAAGCAAGAGTATCCCGAAGATGCTACGATTGGTGATAAGCGAACGCTTCGAAGGTTAGCATCCAAATTCTTCTTGTCAGGAGACGTCCTGTACAAAAGAAACTATGATTCAGTTTTGCTCAGATGCGTGGATAGACACGAAGCAGAATTGATCATGCGGGAAATTCATGAAGGATCTTTTGGAACTCATTCCAGTGGACATTCTATGGCCAAAAAGATCTTGCGAGCAGGATATTATTGGATGACGATTGAAAGTGATTGTTATGTGTATGTGAAGAAATGTCACAAATGTCAAGTGTATGCTGACAGAATTCATGTTCCTCCGACTCCTTTGAATGTACTGACATCGCCTTGGCCCTTTGCTATGTGGGGCATAGACATGATTGGAAGAATTGAGCCACAAGCTTCGAATGGGCACAGATTTATTCTTGTTGCTATCGACTACTTCACCAAATGGGTTGAAGCTGCTTCTTACAAGAACGTAACCAAGCAAGTCGTTACTCGCTTCATCAAGAAAGAGATCATATGCCGATATGGGGTTCCAAACAAGATCATCACTGATAATGGGTCCAATCTTAATAACAAGATGATGGAAGAGTTGTGTGAAGAGTTCAAGATTGAACATCACAATTCATCACCCTATCGGCCAAAGATGAATGGCGCAGTCGAAGCTGCTAACAAGAATATAAAGAAGATTGTCCAGAAGATGGTTAGAACGTATAAAGATTGGCATGAGATGTTGCCATTTGCTTTGCATGGCTATAGAATTTCGGTTCGTACTTCAACCGGGGCAACTCCCTTCTCTCTTGTCTACGGTATGGAGGCCGTACTACTTGTCGAAGTGGAAATTCCTTCGTTGAGAGTCTTGATGGACGCCAAACTCGATGAAACAGAATGGGTTCAAACGAGGCTTGATCATCTCAATCTAATTGAGGAGAAACGCTTATCTGCTATCTGCCATGGCCAGTTATACCAAAAGAGGATCAAGAAAGCGTATGACAAGAAGATTCGGCCTCGAGAATTCCACACAGGTGACCTAGTCGTAAGGAAGATCTTGCCAATTCATACTGATCCAAGGGGCAAATGAACTCCCAACTATGAGGGACCATACATTGTGAAGAAAGCATTTTCAGGTGGTGCTTTAATCCTGACAAAGATGGATGGGGAAGACGTTCCGCTTCCAGTCAATTCAGACTCAGTCAAAAAATACTACGCATAAAAGACCCGCTAGGTCGACGTACCTAGGCAAAAATAAGGGCATCCCGGCAAACCAAAAGGGTTTGGGCAAAAATTAGGGATAAAACAAAAAAAAGAGAATAACCCGCTAAGTTGAGAACCCGAAAGGGCGACTTAGGCAAAAAGGGGCATCCCGCTGGATTGAAAACCCGAAAGGGCGATCCAGGCAAAAGTTAGGGATCAAAAGCGAGAGGCTGCAGTCTGAATATCTTTCACAAAGACCACTATACGCCCTTGACAGAACGGATGGATCAATCCAACCATTACCCTTCTGAAGCAAAGCATTGAAAGGATCGAGGATATGGGAACTGTAGCAATATCAGTTTTAATGGAAATCCGAGCATTTTTCTTTGCCATTTTGCTCTTTTCATTTTTTATTTTCTTTTTTAGGAGTTGTTTCCTTGTACAGAAGCCTATTCACAGGCATTCCATCAATAAAATGATCTTTTGATGCAAAAGCTTTCTTTCTTTCTTTTCATTTTTGCGCATGCGAGGTGTGATTTAATTCGTTATTAAACATTGCATTGAAAGCATGGGGGCAATAATCACAAGATCAAAACGAAACATGATGTTACATAAACATAAAAGTGCTCTAAGGGGCACCATTTGCATCCAAACGTTGTTTTATGTGCAGGTTGCAGGTTCTAGCCATCACCTTGGCTCATGATATGTCATAAAGGTCATCATCATCCCGCATGAAAGTTCTAGAGTATAATTCATCAGTACTGGTAAGCATGGAACACATGAAAAGGTCCATATCCCTCTTCCATATGGCAGACGAAGAGTGGTCTCTCAAAACTCATGACTCCCCAAGCAGCGTAGGATGTAAGGAAAGTCGAGCATAATCATTTCATCCCCAGCAGGGATATGTTCCAACCCTCAACGCAATTACCAATAATCTTTGGTACTGTAGGGTTCCAATATCAATTCACGATGATGGTTCAAGATCACAAGGCAACGGACCCCAATGAGCCTACTCTCCTGTTCCACCAAGGGCCTTTATTTGGCACTCTTTGAATATAGTGTTCACTGCATATAACATTGCATCCTCAAAAGCGTAGCATATCCGTCAAAGCGGATCATTACGCCATAGAAAAATTCAAACACGCATACAAAGCATAAGCCAGATAAAATGTCCTTACAAAGTCCAATTGATATCTGCCACTCCATCACAAATCTCCTCCACCCATGGTGCCGATACTTGGTTTTACCAATCCCCAATCCCCAGTCTAAGTGCTTTTCAACAATTTTCCTGTGGATCGTAGGTCCGTTGACCTTATCCTCATCTTTCATTTCCTGTGGATCGTAGGTCCGTTGACCTTATCCTCATCCTTTGCATTCTTGTGGATCGTAGGTCCGTTGACCTTATCCTCATCCTTTGCATTCTTGTGGATCGTAGGTCCGTTGACCTTATCCTCATCTTTCATTACCTGTGGATCGTAGGTCCGTTGACCTTATCCTCATCCTTTGCATTCTTGTGGATCGTAGGTCCGTTGACCTTATCCTCATCTGTCATTTCCTGTGGATCGTAGGTCCGTTGACCATATCCTCATCCTTTGCATTCTTGTGGATCGTAGGTCCGTGGACCTTATCCTCATCTTTCATTTCCTGTGATTCGTAGGTCCGTTGACCTCATCCTCATCCTTTGCATTCTTGTGGATCGTAGGTCCGTTGACCTTATCCTCATCTTTTGCATTCTTGTGGATCGTAGGTCCGTTGACCTTATCCTCATCTTTTCATTCTTGTGGGTCGTAGGTCCGTTGACCTTATCCTCATCCTTTGCATTCTTGTGGATCGTAGGTCCGTTGACCTTATCCTCATCTTTCATTTCCTGTGGATCGTAGGTCCGTTGACCTTATCCTCATCCTTTGCATTCTTGTGGATCGTAGGTCCGTTGACCTTATCCTCATCTGTCATTTCCTGTGGATCGTAGGTCCGTTGACCTTATCCTCATCCTTTGCATTCTTGTGGATCGTAGGTCCGTGGACCTTATCCTCATCTTTCATTTCCTGTAGATCGTAGGTCCGTTGACCTTATCCTCATCCTTTGCATTCTTGTGGATCGTAGGTCCGTTGACCTTATCCTCATCTTTCATTTCCTGTGGATCGTAGGTCCGTTGACCTTATCCTCATCCTTTGCATTTTTGTGGATCGTAGGTCCGTTGACCTTATCCTCATCTTTCATTTCCTGTGGATCGTAGGTCCGTTGACCTTATCCTCATCTTTTTCATTTCTTGTGGATCGTAGGTCCGTTGACCTTATCCTTATCTTTTTCAACTCTTGTGGGTCGTAGGTCCGTTGACCTTACCCTAGTTTCGAGTCACGGATCGTAGGTCCTACCTTTTCATCAAACCCGTATTTTCCAACCACGGTTTCATACAACAATCATTTCCATTGAGAACCTTGTTTTGGCACCTTGGCTACATTATAAGCTATCACCATTCAAATCCACTATTCACTGTAAATATATCCACCCGAAAAACAAAATTCTCTTTCCCCAGCAGATATCAAAATAAAAAAATAAGGATAACACTTACACCATCTTCTCTCTAGGACAAATTTCTGGTACTTTGATATTTAATCTCCTTCTACCTCGAATGTTCGAAAGGCTAGCGCCAATCTCACCTTCAGGTCTAAGACGATTAAATAGGGGCAGCTGTCATACCCCAAATTTGTCCTACCCTAACTGGCTTAGGCTTTGCATTCATGCACGTACATCACTTAGGTCATAATCCATATCCATGCATTCATATCATTGGTGCTATTCAAAGGCTAGCAAGAAAAAGCTCTATTACAAAGAAGTTTGATCAAAGAACAAGAAGACTGAGGTGTAACCGTATGGTTCCATGCTTAAGGAAGCCCTCCTGGATTAGGGTCTCTCTCTGTCTCAAGTCAAGGCATTGGTTGAAGGATACGAGCTTGCAAATAATCCGGCTCTTTAAATCAGGGTCTCTTCGACCAAAGTCAACCAGTTGACTTTCTGGTCAACACTTAATCAGGAATGGCTTCTATGTGTGAAAAGCTTCTCATACTGACCATGTGGATGTGTTTTTTTAACTGGATTTGGCTAGAGGAGGTTTAATCGGGAATTTCATCAATAGTCGGAAAAATCTGAACAGTTGACTTTTGGGTCAAAATCGGAAAAATTATTCAAATATTGACTTTTGGTGGAAAATTAGTCAAGAAAAGTCGGAGAATGGATAAAATCGGGAGTTCAGCAAAAAGTTGGGAAAAATAGTAAAAAGGCAAAATTCCAACACTTAGAAAATTTTTGGGTATTTTGGATCTTGTTGAGCAGTCCACTTCAGCACTGGATTACACGTGTCAAATGGCGTTTTCTGGAAAAATTTCCAACATCAAAGTTGTTCCTCTCATGGAGGAGAACAACTTTGTAGTTGAACACTTTTTCATTTGAAGCTTGTATGAAGAGATAAAATAGTGTGAAGTTGCTGAAAAGTCACTTGATCCAAGTCACAATTCAGGCCATAAGGCAGGGCGTGACCTAGCATTTTCACAAACACATGGCATGCCAAATCTCCAGTCATTTTTAGAGCTGTACAGAAGTGATATGAATGCAAACTTGGTATCATTCTCTTCTTTGCCACATCATTTATCCATTGAAACAAGAATTGGGACAATTGAGCAAATATTGAGTGAGATACAAGCCTTCAAAGTGGTGCCCCAACCCTGACCAAATCTTGCAGGCAGCCATGACACAGAATTCTGGGCACGCAACGCATTTCAGCGAACACGTGGTGGGCCAAATGTCAAGGTCTCTTTCTTCCTCCACAAGTCTCTATCTTAAATAAGCCCAGTTCTAAACTATTCTTTGTCATGTCCTCTATCCAATGAGACCAGTATCAATGATTTTGGACACGTATTGATCAAGATAGAGAGGCTCAAAGTACCACACTCGCAGAGTCACAATCTGACCATACGCATGGGACAGCATGCTGCTGGTCGTGTGCAGTGGTAATTGCATGAGTTCAAGGCTATTTTCCTTATACTTCTAAGCCTTATCTTGAGGTATTTCCAACACCAATCTTGTTCTATCCCATGCCCTCTTTGATATGACACCATTCTTGCATCATTTAACAACCCATGGTTTGAGATATAAGTTTTTAAAGTAAGCACCACAGCATGAAGAAAAAAAAGCAAAGCAACACACAATTGCACCACACGCATATTAAAGTCCCACATTGGAAAAATGAAAAAAGCTGTGTTGCAAGTCCCACATTGGAAAAATGGAAAAAGACGTATTGCAAACTATTCCAAGTCCCACATTCAAGGATTGTGAATCACAAACCAATGGTTAGCCATATAAATAAAAACTCATGCAAGGTCATTTGACACTTCCACTCTTCACTATATCACCATACTCTCTCCCTCTCTCTCTTACTCTCCCTCTCTCCCTCTCTCTCTCTTACTCTCTCTCTCTCTCTCTCTCTCTCTCCCTCTCTCTCTCTCTCTTTCTCTCTCTCTCTCTCTCTCTCTCTCTCTCTCTCTCTCTCTCTCTCTCTCTCTCTCTCTCTCTTCTCCCTCTTCCCACCACCCTAACAAACACCTCCCACCACCATCACAACGACCTTCAACCATGCACAAAGAAAAAGCCACCACGAGAGAGCTGATACAATAAGCACACTCTCTCCGCACTCGTTGATCATCATCATCTTCGACTCATCACCACTACAATCGCTGCCTCTAGCTGCCATAGCAACAACTCTTCTCTGTAACTGCAATCGTTCAGTCGCTATCATCTCAACCTCCACGTTCCCGTCGAGCCACCCTACATTCGGACTCTCTCCTATCTCCATCTACAGCGTCCAAGCCTCACAGTTTCTTCACCACCACCAAGAATCATAGCTTGTAGAGCACCTTCCTCTTCCTCGATTCAAGAATCATAACAAGTAAGCCTCATAGCCCTGCTCAGCATGTAGATGATAATGCTAGATTCGGTAATGTTTGCTCGTGTGCCTTAAATATTGTGTGTTTTGATTCTTGGATTCAATACTAATCAATGTGCGTCTCGCTGAGAATAGATCCTATGTTTGAACTCTGTGCGTGAGTACGAGTAGGCTAGGTAACCGCATGTCTGTTTTGGAAAGTTTCACCGATTTGGGATGTTGTGTTGTTTCGGTTTGTATGCTAGAGGGAATATCATGGAATAATAATGTTGGATTCGAGCTCAGTGTCAAAAACCGAGCGGAACAGTGTTGATTTGGTGGATTTCTGGGCGGAGGCATGATCTCCGGCGGCGGAGCTAGCCCAGAGAAGACGACCGGAGTTGCTCCGGCGTCTGTTTGCATGTGCATGGTGGTGGGTCCGCTCATGACGTGGCCTGCCTTTATTGGTCTCTTTTCCCATCATCTTGGTAGTTTGTTTTATTACAATAATTAGATGGTGAGGTGGCGTAGTTTGAGTGGCTGGAACGTCATCTTTGTCTTATTGAACTTAAATGATTTTTGCCCAATTGATATGTTGTTGCCATATATTTTGTCACGTTCTACATATTAATATGCATGCTAATAAGACAAAAAACCATGCAATAAAATCTGAATTGATAATGCATTGAAGTGGTGGATAGATAATGCTGGGCCTCGCATGCATTGGGCTTTTATTTTGTTTCTGGATCTCACCCCCATTCTGTTAACGCACCTGTAGTCTGTGGGAGCTGGGCCTGAACATTAATGCTTCCCCCACCCCCTGAATCAGGCCCGTCTTCTGCCTACAACTAGTTTTAGTTCATTTTGAAATCACTCTCTGCACCCCCTTTGATATAATGAAAACAACATGAAAAATTTGAGTTTCCTTTTAATTTCTTTTGCTTATTAATTGAGTTTTACTTAAATAAAAATTGACAAAAACATTTTTCACTCTATTAGACTTTTTAGAATTTTTTCTTTTAATTAATTTTTAATAATTGTTTTCTTTGAGTGTTAATAGGCTAATAAACCATAAAATAAATAGTTCCTTGTGTTAATTCAAAATTAGTTTCCCATGTGAATAAAAATAGAATTGCTTGTGAACATCTTTGTGAATAATGTAGATTTTAATTCTTTTTCTTTCTATGAATATTTCCCATGCATGTGAATTGTCTAAAATGCCCTTGGTCTTTAAATTTGTTTTCTCATTTAATTGCTTTTCCCCCTCATTTTCCCTTAGAATAATCAATAACATAGATGTAGAAATTAGGACTAGTTCCCTTTTTGCATTCTTTTTCTTTTCAACTCTAAAACATTTAATAAAAACACTTGAATAAAATCCCTTTAAAAAATACAAAGAAAACACTTAAAACACTAATAATCAAAGTGAAAATTCTTAAAAAGGGAATGGAACCTTGAAACATCCCTTGCTTAAGGGAATGTTCGAGTGCTTGGATCTCCCTTGCTTAAGGGTTCCATTCAGGCGTAAGTTCCCAACTTCTAAAAAGCACCAACCAAAGAGTAACTCGAGTTTCCCTTGCTTAAGGGATTTCCTTGAAACACTCAAAGTCTCTTTCTCATCTCTCCTTTCTTAAGGGCATTGTTATCTCCGCTCCATTGCATCCTAGGCTGTCCCCTAATGCAAGAGCGCGAGCGTTAACTCCGCCCAACTAAAAAACACAAAAACAAACAAAACTATGGAGTCGAACTACGGCGCTCTGATTCCTGAAAAGGATACGTAGGCATCAAGTCGCGGGGCTTGAACGAGCACATTTGTAAATATTCCTTCTTTTCCCCGTATTTCTTTTGCATTCATTCGCATGTAGACATAGACATAGTACACACCCTTTAGATAGAAACAAACATAGGTGGATACCATCGAGTACGATGGGCGCGAGGGATGCTAATACCTTCCCCTTGCGTAACCGACTCTCGTACCTTGATTCTCTGGTCGCAAGACCCTGTTCCTTCCTTTGCTAGGTTTTCTGATATTCCTTTCCCTTATGGGATAAATATATTGGTGGCGACTGTTCATTTTTTCGCGAGCGTGCGACAACGTGTTGTATGAGTGTCAAATATGTATCACATATCAATTCAAAGATTGTCATCAAGAAAAAAACATTTTTAGGGAACGAGGAGGTTAAAAGGAGGGCAAAGGAGGTGGAAATGTTTTGGAATAACCTCAACAAGAAAGAGGGCCTACTCCGTCTTAAATCTAGACAACTTTGGCTTTCCGAAGGAGATAATAGTACTCGGTACTTCCATAATTCTTTAACAAGTAGGAAAGGTGGAAACTCTTTATGCTCTCTTACGTCTCCTAAAAGGACTTTGGAGGAGGTTCAAGACATCAAAGATTTTATTTTCGAGCATTTCAATGAACTTTTTAAGGAGAAGGAGGAGAAAAGACCGGAACCCAAGGATCTCGGTTTGAAAGAATTGTCTTCCCACGAGAGTTTGGAGATGATTAGTCCACTCACCGAGATAGAAGTTAAGGAAGCTATATGCTCTTGTAATGGTAACAAAAGTCCGGGTCTAGATGGCTACACGATAGAGTTCTTCAAAAGTTTTTGGATGATTATAAAAGAAAACGTTATGAGGTTTTTCTCCGACTTTCATTATAAAGGTACGGTCATGAAATCCATAACTTCTTCCTTTATTGTTTTGATTCCTAAGAACAAAAACCCTCATGATTTATCTGAGGATCGACCCATTTGCTTGGTGGGGAGTCTCTACAAAATCATCGCAAAAGTTTTGGCCGCTAGAATCAAGAAAGTTATTGGGAACTTGATTTCTCATAATCAAACCGGGTTCGTGCCAGGGAGAAATATGTTGGATGGTGTTGTGTTAGTCAATGAAATCCTTGATTGGACAAAAAGAAAAAAGAAGAGTTGTCTTTTGCTCAAGGTTGATTTCAAAAAGGCCTATGATTCCGTTTCTTGGAATTATCTTAGGTTCATAATGAAGAATAAGGGATTCAACGAAGTTTAGATGAAATGGATGGAGGCTTGTATCTTTACGAGTCATATGTCTGTTTTAGTGAACGGGAGTGTTTCTAAGGTTTTTAAAGTCCAAAGGGGGTTGCGCCAAGGGGACCATTTGTCTCGATTCCTTTTTGTGTTAGCTATGGAAGGATTGACGTCTTTAGTTAGGAAATCGGTGGAGATGGGAGATTTCAAACCGTTCAAATATGGTGAAGAAGAGTATGTGGACATCCTTCAATTTGCGGACGATACTATCATCCTAGGAGAGTCAACAAGCGATAATCATTGGAATATGAAAGTTCTTTTGAGAGGTTTTGAGATTGTTTCGGGGTTGAGAATAAACTTCTCCAAAAGTAGTGTTTCCGGAGTAAACATTGGTAATTGGCTCTTGCGTTCGGCTACTTCTTTTCTCGGGTGCAAAAAAGGTGACATCCCTTTTCTCTTTTCTCGGCATTGTGGTGGGAGTGAATCCTAGAAGGAGGAAGGTGTGGGTGGGAGTGGTCAACAACATAAAGAATAGACTATCGTCTTGGAAAGGTAGAAACATTTCGATAGGAGGATGAGTGGAGCTTATAAATGTGGTCCTTAACGAAATTCCCTTGTATACCTTTTCTTTTTACAAAGTGCCGGTAAATGTTCTTAAAGAAATTAGAAGACTTCTTAGCAATTCCTTGTGGAGTGGTAAAGTGGACTAGAGAAACAATCATTGGGTTAAATGGGATATCTTTGCAAATCCAAAGATAAGGGCGGATTAGGGGTTAGAGATGTGGTTGAGATGACTAAAGATCTTCTTCTCAAATGGAAATGGAGAATTTTAAAGGAAGACAAGGCTATATGGAGTAGATTCTTGAGAGTGAGATATGTTGATCCTATTTTGAAGGTGCAACCCTATAATGGGGAAGTGCTTAAGCCGGATGAGTCTATGTGGTGGAGAGATATTATCGGCAACAAAGTTAATGTGGATTTTGGTGAACTTGGTTTTAATAATTGTGTTCAAGGAAAAGTTAAAAAGGGAGATAAAAATCTGTTTTGGTACAGCCTTTGGTCAGGAGACCAATCTATCTGGGAAATGTTAGTTTTCTATGAATCCATTGCTTGGCCCTCATTTGTTTATGCTAGATTCCATGTTGTCATTAGAGCCATAGTTATTGTTGAAAAATCGTGGTTGGAGAAAATTATGGATTGAAACATATTCTAGTTCAGGCTCTAAACAACTCTTTCATAGTTTTTTGGCAGCTTAGAAATAAGTGGATGTCTTGTTTGATGTTGCAAATATTTCTTTTATGTTATCTCACATATATAAAGAGGAGGAGAATAATTGTGCAGATTTATTAAAAATAAATTAATTATTAAATAAATATTTTTTAATCTAAATAATTTTTATTTTAAAATTCCATATCTGGTTGTTTTTGTCAATTGTAAGAAGCTACATAGAAATTAAACCTGCTATAAAATATTCCTGCTCTCCACTTTGTGATAATAATAAATTGATAAATAATTATTTATATCAATAATTTAATAAAAGTGAAGATTTTGTTTAAATAAAAATAAACAATAAAATAAATATGTACTTTTTCTTTATGAAGAGTTAATTATTTATACCAATTTTTAGCAATATATAGTTACAGATATATTTATTATTAATAAAATATTTTCTAAATTAAGGAATTTGTATTTTAAAATTCCTAAACCATAGTTCATTGGCCAATTGTTAGAACCTACATAGAAGTTAAATCTGCTATGAAATATCTATTCTCTCAACTTTATGATAATAATTTTTTTTATATCAAAAACATAAAAAAATTAAAGATCTTGTCAAAAGAAAATTAATAATATATTAGTTAACTACTTTTTCTTAATGAAGGGTTAATTAAATATAGTACCTTTTTACAATAATTAGGAATATTTATTTTTTTATAAAATAATTTCTATTCCAAAACCAAAATAAGAAAAATAATAAGAGATTAAACAAAAAAGCATATTAATTACCTACTTTCTTTTATGAATCGTTAATTAGTATACTACTTTTAAAAAATAATTACATATATTTATTATTAATAAAACATTTTCTAATTTAAGGAATTTTTATTTGGAAATTCTAAAACCCTAATAAGAAAAATAATAATAGAATAAAATAAAAAATATTAATTACCTACCATTTTAAGTGTAAATTAAATATACTACTTTTAAAAATTAATTACATATATTTATTATTATAAATTATTTTCTAATTTAGGGAATTTTTATTTTAAAATTCTAAACCCTAATTTGCAAAGAAGCATGAAAAATAAACATAGATAGTGATATATAAATTCTTGTTGAATATCTTTTTGACACCTCTGAAACAACTTATAAACGTAGAAGAATAGAGTTTTTTTTTAGCGTTTTGTCACCAATATATTTCATTCGTCTTCATTAGAAGTGTCTTCTAAAATATCAATGGAAAAATATCTCAAAGCATCTTCCCATTCTTCTCAAAACAATACAAATAAAGATAGGTTAAGTAGTTTACCAGTTTGTATTCTTCTTCACATACTCTCATTTCTAAACGCCAAAGAAGCCGTTAATAGTTGCGTTCTATCCACACTATGGCGAAATCTCTGGAAGCCTCTTCCAACTCTTTCATTAAGCTCTTCACACTTTACTCGTCGCAAAGCTTTTACAAAATTTGTAAATCAAATTTTTTTTCTACGCGATGCCTCAGCCTCATTATACGCTCTTAATCTTCACTCTCCCATTTCCATGAAGCGTCATCTATTTGAAAGGATTTTAAATTATGTTGTTGCGCACAATGTCCAACAATTAGAAATCCATGTCAAGTGTAATATTCAAGTTTTTCCATCTTGCTTTTTATCACGCCACACCTCTCAAGAGTTTCAAAAAATATTATTTCCCAATCCTATGTGTTTTCAAGCATTAACCAGTTTGCACTTAAGGTACGTCACTTTTCTAGGCGGAGCCGATCCTTTCTCTGCATTTCCCAAGTTGAGTACTTTAGAGATTTCTCATTTTGAAATTCAAGGAGAACAAAATATATGCATATCAAGTAGCACCCTTCTCAACTTAACAATACAATCATATTCTTACAGGGGCAACATCCAACTATCTATTCCAAATCTTTGTGCTTTTTATTTTATAGGCATTCCTGTTCAGATATTACCTGAAAGCTATCTTAGCTCTGTTGAACGTGTAGACATTCAGGAGGATTTATAAGTGCATGGTATAGTTATCTACTTAGATGTTTGCTAGAGTTTGCTTGTATCAAATCACTTGATCCTTAATAATTCTTCAAATATATTAGTTGGTTAGTCTTTTAATATATGAATCTAATTCTAAATTTTCATGACTCATTGGTGAGATTCTCTCCTTACTTACTGATTAATTAATAGTTGAGTTTCCTTCTATATATAAATGTCAGTTGTAATTTTTTAAGATACTATTTGTTATTTTTAATGATTTTTTATTTGATAACTATTGTGTACTTAACTCATAATCATACACCTTAGTATTGTGTAGTAGTTTTTAAACTATTTAGTGGCATTATAAAAAAAAAAACTATTTAGTGGCAAAACTCTGACATATTAGATATTGAAAAAATGTGTTTAATTTTGCTATCAATTATTTTTATTCTCCAATTTATATTTATTTTACACTCTCCGAGCATATCTTTTTTCTCATAAATTATTATTTATTTGATATTAGAATAAAAAATCATTTCAAACGAAAATGATAAGTAAATTCGAGAAAAACGTTAATTAGGAATTTTTTTCTTGACGGGGCATTAGTTAAATGTACTATTTTTTAAATAAAAATTACATTTACTTATTACTATTAATTAAATATATTTCAGATTTAAGGAAGTTTTATTTTAAAATAGTGAGAACCTACATAAATATTAAACCCGCTGTTAAAGATATTTGGTCGCCAAATTAATATAATAATAAATTTATTAAAATTATTATTTTCCTATATTTATTATATCAATGATTTCATAAATGAAAGATCTGGCAATTTTTTATTTTACTAAAAAAAATTACAGAGACAGATTAAGTTGTGCGGGTTGGGACTCTTGCCAATCTTAAATTTTTTTTTAGTCAATTACAAGAAATACAATATAGTATATATCTTTTGGATATTTTATATTATTATTGTCATTTAAAAGATTATTTTTACTATTCATATCCGGTTAGTTACAAATGCATTTGATTATTTAATCAAAATATTTTGTAGATAATATTTTAAAATCGCAGTTAAGTGTTAAATATTTTATAGATTTTTAATATAACTTGTATTTAATAGATAAATTGATTAACATCATAGTTTTTTTATTGAAGATTAACATCATAGTTTAGATTGTTAAAAAATTTATTTGAAAAGTTTCCTAATAGGAAAATGCTAATTATTAAGAAAACATAAAAACAAGAAAGACAAGAATAAATCTCAACCATTCATTATCACCACCCCATGATTTCTATTAAAAAATAAATTAAATTAAAAATAAATTAAAATTTTCCCTATAATATAGTGACATGTGTCCATTCTTACATTTCTTCTCCAATTTCCTTGGTACTAAATAGCATTACTCTTCCTAATAATATTAATAAGCAATAACAAAATATCATATTATTATCCTAAAAATAATGAAATCTTTGAAAGCATCTTCCATCTCTCTGGTTAGCTCCTTTACACTTTCCTAGATGCAAACCTATGAAGTATGGACTCATACACAGACATTAGGATACGATAGAGACATTTTGAGACGGATAATGTCAAAAATAGTAGGATAGTGATACTACTACATATATCATAATATTTGAGTTTCATTTATCCATTTAATAATAAAAGTGTTAAAAATATTCTAATCAAAATTCATATGTTTAATTATTTATTGAAAACATTATATAAATACATGTTTAACTCATATAGATGTGTGTGGAGATTAGTAAAAAATGTATAAAGTACGTTGAAACAAAAAAAAAACATTTTTTTTCTAAAACATGGTTGTGATTGTCTGACACGTGTTGTTTGAGTGTCAAATATGTATCACATATCAATTCAAAGATTGTCACTAAGAAAAAAACATTTTTAGGGAACACTTGTCTGATTTTTCAACATGTGTTGCACGGGTGTCATACAAGTTTCAGACACCGACGCGTGTCGGACACTCCGACACGCTTATTCTTAGAGGTGCATTTTCTTCATAGTCGCAAACATTTCAATAAATTTGTATAACAAATTTTGTCACTGCGTCATACCCCAACCTCCGTGTGTGCTTTGAATCGTCACTCTCTCATTTTTATGATGTGTCGTCTATTTGAACAAATTTTAAATTTCGTTGTTTCACACAATGTCCAACATTTAGATATCCAAGTCCATTCTAATATCCAACTCTTTCCATCTTGCTTATTTTCATTCCACGCCCACTATTACAATAAACATATTAAACCTTGGTTGGATATGAGGTGTTACATCGGTTTCAAATGCGAGATAATGAAAGGTGTTAAAAAAGTGTGTCACTTTACCTCTCCGTTTTAGTTCCACCAATGGATAAAGTGTAAATTTTATGGGGTCCCTTTTTGGAATTTTTAAATGGAAAAATCACTTTTCCCCTCGGTTTCGATATTTAAGCGACGGGAAAATTACAATTACATCTAATGAAGATTGCTTATTTTATTAAGCCCTAACAAAACATATAACTTCTCAAATTGGTTAGAAAAATAATGATATGAATAACATAATTTTCAAATACTTCTCAGTGTAAGATATGTTTCAAATACAACATAATTTTTCATATTATTATTTTCAAAAATTAAATAGGTTATATGTTCAAATAGGGGTTAGTGAAACAAGCAATCGACATTAGATATAACCAGGGTTTGTTCCAAGGTCCCACTAGCTCGGGCACGCGTCAGGGCTTAACCCTTATTTCCTTTGTACTCCCTCTAATTCAATACACAATTTTTAGACAAAACCAGGTACAAAATTAGTAAAAATAAGGTGTAAATATTAAAACGGGTGAATAATGAATTGTGTAAATTTTTTGCCCAGGCTGTCTAAATTTCCTTGCTCCGCCACTGAATATAACTCGATGGAATAAGGTGAGAGCCACACAAAGAATCACAATTTTTTTTATCCCAATATCAATCTCAATCTTAAACTAAAACTCAATAATAACTACTAAACTACAACATATAGTTTTTTATAGCATTTAGAATTATAACAACAAAAAAACAATATTAATAACATCTACAACTCAAAAACAACAACTTATAATAAACAACTAAAAAAAATCGCTCATCAAAACTACATCGACAATATCATCAATAAACCTATAACGTCAATCTCAGTTTAAACAATAAAAAGAAGATTAAACCTTTAGGGTTTCAGGTCTCAGCAATAACAACAACAATAACAAAAACAACAAATACTGAAAGCAACAACAACAGCCACATCAACATTATTGTAACATGAGTAGCGATGTTTGACGTACCAAATTAGTGAAGAAGAATTAAAAGAAATGATATGGGTTTTTCATTATGGAAAGTATCAAACGAGAGCCCTACACACAAATCATATATGTATTGAGAATGATATGTGCATAATAGTGTTGTTGTTTAGGGATCTTTGTTAGGGTTCTGTCAGAGAAACAAATTCACCTCGGCTGTAAAATATAACCAAAGTGAAACGTTGCTCTTTTTTTAATAATAACAAAATATTCAGGAAGTGGTCATAAGAGAATAGAATCATTTTGGTGGAGGGACTTGATGAAATTAGGTTATTCAGATGATGCAAACATCTTTATCAATTTCTTGTCTTTCAAGTTAGGTGATGGCAATATGATACCATTCTGGTCTATACGTTGGTTAGGTCAAAGACCTTTGAGAGAGGTCTTCCCAAACCTAGATCTGGAGGTTCCCAATGGGGAGGCATGAGTAAATTCAATGAGGAATTGGTATGAAGACTGGTGGAATTGGCAGGTTGATGGTAGCATGTAAATGGTAAACACGAAGGCATTGAATGAGAAGAGAGAGTTGCTAAAAAATTGTGTGAGTTTCTTCCTAGAAGGGGTGTGAAGGACTCAGTGGTATGGCCTTTGGGAGGAATAGGAGAGTATTATGTGAAATCATACTACTCTGAGCTGTTGAATGAGGATCACATGATTAGGGAGGAAGGTAACATTTTGAAGGCTATTAAGTTGGTCTGGAAATTGTGAGTTCCATCTAAAATAAGGATTTTTGGCTGGAGACTTTTGAAAAATAGATTACCAACTAGGAAACTATAGGTAGATAAAGATATAATTCAGGATGAATTAGACAGCTTGTGTGTTTTCTATAGCTTGCATTTAGAGGATGACAATCATTTATTCATTAAGTGTACCATAATAAGATAAGTATGGGGAAGATTCATAATTGTTTGGGCATTGATAGTAATGAAGAAATATTTTATTCAAATCATTTTGTAAATATGTTCGAGAATTTGCAGGTATCTTGTTCATTTAAAAGATCAGGAGCGCTGGGGTTAGCAACCTGTTGGTGTGTATGGAATCAACGTAATAAAATTATCTTTAACAATGTTGTCCCTGACGTGGATGATATCGTTCATAAGATAAAAATGCACATGTGGTGGTGGTTAGGGATTGGAACTAAAAAGAAATTTTTTTGTAATATTTATGAATGGTTTCATTCACCACTAGATTTATGTAAATAGGATGTTTGGTCCTGGTGGTGTATTTCTAAATTCTAAATGTTGTCTCTGTATTGCTTGAGTACTTTTTGTACTCCTATGAATATATCATTGCATATTGAAAAAAATATTCAGGGAGTGATCTTTTAATGGAATAAAAAACATAAACTCAATCCATCTTAGTTTGGATGAATACGGAGACATTGATGTAGATATGTTATCAAAATATAGTTGTTGCGACGGGAAAAAAAAGGAGCGAATCACACGCTCGAAATACAATTGAGCCGCCACCAAACTTTATTTATTCCAAAGGGAAAGGAACATTATCAATAAAACCCACAAATAAAAAAAATGGTCGTCGCAACCAAGAGTGAATTTGGGAGTCGGTTATGCAAGGGGAAGTTATCTGAACCCCTCACATTCGTTGTACCCAACGAGACCCGTTTAGTTAATTTTGTGAATAAGTGTTAGCGTGAATCGTTTACGAGTTTCTACTTATTAAGCGAGAAAAGAGAAAAAATGATTTTTAGGGTTTTTTATTATTATGCTCGCCTAGATTTCAAAATCATGTGCCTACATATTCTCAGGTGCAATGAGAAAATTAGACCAATGTAGTTCATGGTAGTAAAACCACAAATTATATGGTTGATTTTAGAGAGTGGTACATTAGACATTTTGAGCATTTAAGCCTTTGCTTGCTGCTCACTCTTGGAGGCTAAATCATTTGTTTATTTCGCGTCGAATGGATCACATCTTAGCGGTTAAACACTTCTTGTTGTTCGCTTTTGGAGGCTGAAGCGTTTGTTTATTTCGCTTTGAAATGGCTAAAACACGCTTATTTTTATTTGAGAAGAATCCTAATAGATTCCCGAGGAACTAAAAGGGGCGTTTAGCGGACCGAGCCTTCGCGATAAGTTTCGCATAGTTCTCACTACTGTGCTTGATTTCAGAAGAAGGTTTTCTGAGTCGCACAAGGCCGAAAAAATAAGTTTAATGGGTTTAGATTATTTTTATGTGGGAGACAAACATCTTACCATAAGCTAAGTGCAGCTAGTATTTCAAATACTCGGGAACGGAGGGGATAGAAGCATCCTAACCATTCTTTTACACCCCAAAAAGTTTTATCGAGAAATGGTGAGACAAATCAAGATTCATCTATTTAAAGTGTTTTTGCATGGAAGACAAACATCGGGCCACAAGTTAAGTTCGACCAATTACCCATGTACTAGGTAATCGGAGGGAAAGTACATTTAACCAATTATTTTTCATTCCAACTTTATTGTGAAAAATCTTTGAAAAGAAGTTACGACTTGACGTTCGATCAAGTGTGTTTTATTTTAAAGAAATTGAGTTAAGTAGAAGAGATACTTGACGTTGGATAAATCACTCGCGTTGCATTCAATTCGAACTTGATTTGGAAAAAGGCTCGATGTTGGGTCAAACGTATTTTTGTTTAGTTTTCTCCATCGAATCCAATTTTTACCGTCAAGCATTGGAAGCAAATTAGGAATTCCATTAGTTCCATTCATCTTTGCAACGATTGATTCACGTTCTCTGAAAACACAATCTCTAACGTGAAGGTGGATAAGTGGTGTGTCTTTTGTAACACCCCATTTCTATCCGGAGAATATTATAAAAATCAGAGTTATAAATTTTTCAACATAGCATGGGATGCTATACTTTCAACTTAAAAACAACGACATTCAATCATTTATAATTTAGATACATAACACATAATTTATGATGAACTGACAACAACCTGTTTTATTCTTTAAAAAAGAAAATAACTTTTAATTAAGCAGCGGAATCTCAATATTCAACTTCAATTGGCATCACAATTTTTGTTCAACTAAAAATAACTTCAAAACAACAACTCTTTCATGTAATCAACTTAAGATTCAACAACTAAAATAAATTCAACAATAAAAACAACATGCGTTCATCCCCCGAGTGTTATGTATCAGAGTGACCAACACCTGACTTGAAATAATAAAGGTAAGCAGCCTTCATCCTAGCTTACATGCACGTTATCAACATAGGGGTAACATTCAAACAGAAGGGGTGAGATATCGAACCATATAATTGAGAGTATGATAAACTATATATTAGATCGGATTATGTACAATCACCGCTTCCACAACTTTCAAACATCATCAGTCATTACAATTCAACAACACAAACATCGTTATTTTATTTTATTTTTGTGTAAGCAAGGAATATATTAAAGGGAGAACTAAGGGTTCTCCAACCTTTTTACACAAATCACGGGCGGAAACCCGACAAAAAGAAAATTACCCACCAATTAATCTACAAGAGAAAGGAAATGGGATCTTTACAAAACTCATAGAAAGAATAATTGGGATGGGTAATTTTACCGCAAAAAGACCACTTCCAAGCCATCGACTTAATGTTCCAAACCGTATCATTTAAGCTCCAACCAACGTCCCAAAAGCACACATCATTCCTAACCAACCAAAGGGATCAAGAAGTGGCTAACCAAACAACGTCTGCCTTATTGTGCTTCACCTTATTTGTCCGGAAAAACAAATGCCAACAATTTATAAACATTTCTGGATTTGAAATTATGCATATGGTTAGCTGTGTATACTCGTATGTGGAGCTATTTCATAATTTAAATTTGCTTTTTCATGAAATTTATTAATTTAATTTGAGTTTTGTTTTTGTTGTTGTTGATTGAAGTTTTGTTTTTGTTGTTTTCAGTGGCTACTAGTGGTATGGTATG